>NC_140826.1:2725000-2727500 GCF_050613455.1 Vespa mandarinia | reverse complement strand
ACGAAAATTATGCTATTAACTAATTCTTTTTTTTTTTTTTTTTTTTTTTTGTAATTTTTAATTTATATCATCCTATCATAATAACCAATCATATATATGTACATATATATATATATATATCTAGATACTTTCATAGATCATTCATGAAACTTAATTATTTTAATAATTATTTTAAACTATATGATAGTCACAGAAAAGGAAGAGTATAATGATTATGACGATAATGACGATTAATTTAAATGAGTTTCGTTTATACATTTGAATTCTTTCGAAGTACCCAACACCTTTTCATTTTCTTCTACTTGACTCATCTAGATCTTCTCGATCCTTTCGGCGAATGCACCTAATGAACATTCGTTCCATTTAAAATGCATTAAACTTCTCTCTCTCTCTTTCTCTCTCTCTCTCTCTCTCTCTCTCTCTCTCTCTCTCTTTCTCTCGTACTCATACCCGGTCTTTTCCTTTACCAGTGCAAAGGCCTTCAAGTTAAGAAGTCCACATTACTTTCTGAATTCCACTTGCAACCCTGACGTCACTACCATTAGGATTATTTTCAAAAGCACTGGAAAGATATGCCTCTCGTATTACGAGTCAAGCTTGCACGTTTGGTGGCAGCTTATGTAAGCTTATGTACTTCTCTCTCTCTCTCTCTCTCTCTCTATCTTTCTCTATTTCTCTTCCTCTTTATCTCTCTGTCTCCCTCTCTTTTTAACTGTTATCGCCAAGAATTTGCCAAGCGTTCCATCTCTACTTATATACCGTATTATAATTAAGAATATGATAAACGCGAACTTGGATTATATCGTGTTTTATATCGCACGCGAGTTTTTAAAATCGATATATTTATTACGTTTGTAACGAGAAAAAAAAAATAGACATAAAAAAATAAATAAATAAATAAATAAATAAATGCAACGTAAAAAATAAAGATTTTCAACGACAATAATATATTATATTATTATTGTATCAAATTAATATATATATATATGAAATAATAATGATATAAATATTACTAATATCAATTTTTTTCATTTTTACAATAATAACATTTATTCATTTACTCATATCGATTTTAATATTAATATTGATATTAATTACATTATATTTAATTACGTTATATTATATAAAGTTTAATTTAATCGGTATCATTTGAAGGAACCAATAAAATTTTTGTATAAAAATTATTTTTACATATTATTAAAATTTGATTAAAAATAGAAATCACATGGATAATAATTACTTATGGTAATATAAAAAAAAAAAGAAAAGAAAAAAGAAAAAAAAATACATTTTCACTGCATCGTACTTTTTTTCTCTTTTTAATATCATCCTTTTGCCAGCTGATATGAAAAGAAAAAAAGAGATAGAGAGAGACACAGAGAGAAAAAGAGAGAGAGAGAGAGAGAGAGAGAGAGACACAGAGAGAAATGATTATTTTTATTAGTTTCTCTCTCTCTCTCTCTTTCTATCTCAATCTCTTTTTCATACTAAACAACAGCTAAAATAATCTCGGATAAGTGCGCTGCTATAAGATACGAAATCCTGGTAAACCCGTAAAGAAATATAAGGATGTATCTTTCCTACCACCACCCCCCACACTTAACCCGTACCTATATATTCACGACCATCCCTCCTCACTTGCCCTTTAACCTCCATCGCTCTTCTTTACCTTATTCGTCAAATCTTCTTCTTTCCTTATGCAACATAGAATGGCATATTCCAAGACCAAATAGAAACGTTTCTAATACGTTAGATTCGCTTCCTGTAAAATCGTATTCTATCTCTCTTTCTCTCTCTCTCTCTCTCTCTCTCTTTCTCTATTTCTCTCTCTTTCTCTTTCTCATCTCTCGTCTCTTTCTCGTTCATTCGTTCGTATTATGAGCATACACAAGACCGCCATTATGAATTCTACGAGTATTCCTATTCATATTGAACGTTTTATAGTGGAATATTCCAAGAGTCGTCGAGAACGATTACGTTCCACAACTACGGTATGTACAGGGTGGCCTAATAGTATCTCTAGGATAGGTTATCTGCATAAATTATATCAGCTGATATTTTAATAATTTAAATCTTTCAGAAAAAAAAAGGAAAAAAAAAAAAAAGAAAAGAAAAGAAAGAAAGAAAAATATTACGAAATAAAAGTACATATATTTTAAGGTGATTTCTAATTAGACGCATGTAACCTTTAATGCTATCTGGTTTATGATCTGTGTATGATGCAAAGTAATATATATATATATATATATATATAATAAATTAAATATAATATATGCATAAGAAGTATGACGACATTATATTAAAAATTTTTTATATCAACATACGTTTAATTAAAATTGTTATATATATATATATATATATATATATATATATATATATATGATACGATTTAAATATGACTAATAGACATGATTAATTACGATGACAATTAATGTTTTAACATATTTAACTTAATAAAATTTATAAATAAAATATAACGTGAATTTCGTTCTTTTCGTTT
>NC_140826.1:2707500-2712500 GCF_050613455.1 Vespa mandarinia | reverse complement strand
TCATTTTTCTTATAAAAAACAAACAATGGCAAAAAAATTTCTCTAAATCGTAGATATCGAATTCAACAAAATCGATAATAAAAATCTACGTATATGGCGATATAATTTGCAAATATGATTAACATTGTCTTTTTCTCTATTTTTGTTTTTTTCTTTCTTTTATTTCCTTCATCTGGCGAGACAAAAGGAAAAAACAAAAATGATGATAAATAACAACAACAACAAATTGTGCCATCCTCGTTTCATGTCAAATCCTTTCCACCTTGTTTCTCATTTTTCATTTTTTTTAATATTTTTGTTGTACTATTTTCTCTCTCACTCCTTCTTCCACCCACCCATCCATCCATCCTTCTTTCCTTCCTTTCTTTCTTAGATGTCGCAAGGATGGTTAAAAAAAAAAAAAAAAAAAAAAAAAAAGAGAGAAAAGAAAAAAGACAAAAAATATAATAGCAATAAAAAAAAAATAAAAATAAAAATAAAAATAAAAATAAAAATAAAAATAAAAATAAAAAAATATATACGCAGGGGGAGGGAGGGGAGGAAGAGACGCCGTCATTTTGAAATTATGGGTCGTAGGACCGATCAAAAAAGCGGGAGTAACAGAAAAAGATGATAAAAAAGAGAAGGACGTCGCAAAGGGTCGACCTGATTTTCTCCCTCTCCCCCTCTTCCACTCTTCTTCACCCTCTCTCTCTCTTTTTCTCATTCTCTCTCTCTCTTTCTTTCGTTCTTTCTTTCTTTACCTTTATGAGGGGGGTCTCCGTTATATTATTCCACCACGAGATGGAATTTGAATAAAAAAAAAGAAGAGAGAGAGAGAGAAAAAAGAGGGAGAAAGAGAGAGAGAGAGAGAGAAAGAAAGAGAGAGAGACAAAATAGGAAGAGAGGGTAGCTGGTGAAAGTGGCGAAGGGCGAAAACGGACATCTGTCGCTCTCTCGCGACATGCAAATTACTATGAGTCGAGTATAAAGGACTCGTTTTATGGGATGAATGCATCACTAAACCCTCATTGATCTCCTTCTCCTTTTCTCTCTCTCTCTCTCTCTCTCTCTCTCTCTATCTCTCTCTCTTTCTTTCTCTCTCTTTCTCCGTTTAATTTTTTTTTTTTCCATTTAATCTTTTTTCTTTCTCTCGTCTACTTCGAAAATTGTTATACGATTTTTCGAGAGATTTACATTATTCTTTTCTTTTTATTTTTTGTTCTCTCTCTCTCTCTCTCTATTTCTCTCTTTTTTTTTTTTCATTTTTCCATTCATTAATAAAATTTTATTTCATTGAATTAATACCCATTAATTAATTTCATTAATATTTCGAACCTTTGAAAGAAAAACTCAATTTAATGAAATCATCAAATCCCCACTCCCCACTCACAGCTCTCTCTCTCTCTCTCTCTCTCTCTCTCTCTCTCTCTCTCTTTCTTTCTCTCTCTGTCAAATTAATTTCCCTGTAATTCTTTCCACAATGACGATCACGTTAATTATCGAACACTTGAAAAGTTTTAATTTTCTTTACGAAAATTCTTCAAAATTAAATAATAATTATAATACTATCTTTAATGTTTTACTCGTATACGTAAGTGATAATAACGATCGTACACGTGTTATGTTATTAATTATATACGTGATTAAATCACAATTTGCAAAGGAGAAAAATTAGAAAAAAAAAAAAAAAAAAAAAAAAAAAAAAAGAAAAAATGTACAGATAATAATCCATCGAGAGTATATATGTTGATTCTTGTAAAAGTGAAGCCTATTTATTCTATCGTTCGCTTTCATAGAATCAAATTTAGAACGTTCGATTTATTGAATTTTTAATGTCCAATTGAAAATCATTATTCACCACCCATCCTCCCCTCCGCCCCTCCCCACCTTCCTATCCCACCTCACTCTTCCAAAGATTTTTCTTCAAGATTTCTTCCAAGATTTTTTCTACATAAAAAAAAAAGAAAAAAAAAAAGAAAAAAGAAGAAAAAAAAAGTTAAGAAGAATATTATGTTATTTATTTTATACTAAAGAACGATTAATAAAATTATCGTGATGATAAATACGTTATAATTATAAATAAATAATGTGTGTGTGTGTGTATAAGTAAAATAAATAAAAAATAAAATTAAACAAATATAAAGGAAAATAGATATAAGTCCATGTCGTAGCGATGTTATTTTTCGAATTTCTCATTTGAAAAAAAAAAAAAAAGAAATGAGAGAGAGAGAGAGAGAGAGAGAGAGAGAGAAAGAAAAAAAGAAAGAAAAGATGGAAACCAAAGACTATAATTGTGCATTGACCATAGAAAAAAAAAAGATGAGAGAGAGAGAGAGAGAAAGAGAGAGAGACCTGTGACCCGTAAAATTTCTTAGCATAGTCATTCCACTTTTATGGTGGCCCGTAACATGAGAAAAAAACGTTGCTTTGCTGCTAACTTCCTCTAGCTACCTGCTGCCTTTTACTATCTAACATCCCTCTTTCTTACTCTCCTTTTTTGCCCTTCTTTTACTTCTTCCGCATATGCTTGTCCTTTTTCCTCCCTCTTGTACCCCCCTTCTCCTCTTCTCACAACCCTCTGCTATCTTTTCCAGTCCTCTTAACGCGCGTCTTTTAGTGCCCCATTATATATATATATATTTTTTTTTTCTTTTCCCTTTTTTGCTCTCTTTTTTATTTTTTTTTTTTTCTTTTTTTTTTCTTTTTTTTTTTTTTATTTTTTCCTTTTACGTCTTTGCCAGATCATTAAACATGGCTTTTTCTTTCGTTCAATTTCCAAGTTAATAACTTCGAGAGTTTATTCTTTCTAACGAATCATTGATAATTCCATTTAATGTCAAGAAAAAATTAGGGGAGAGAGACAAAAAAAGAAAAAAAAAAAAGAAATGACGAAAGAAAAAAAAAAAAAGAAAAAAGGGAAAAACCAAAGGAAAAAAAAAAAAAAAATAATAATAAATCTGAATTATACGTCACAATCGAAACTAGCGTTTCTACGTTGTACGTAATATTCGCGTGCACATTTTGTGTCTACTTCCTTTTGTGTGGATATATGTTACGAAGAAAATTTGATAATAAGGATAATATAATAAGGATGTTACATGTTTTGGATATAGAAAGGAGCTACACGATCGATGTATGCCACTGTGTTCGGTTAGGTTACATGAAACCAACGAGGAAAGTGAAAGTCGTATTTGCGAACCGGTTAAAACGCCTCATGTTCTCGTTAGCTTCGTCGATATATCGAATGGCGATAGTAATTTCCTTTCTTTTTTTGTATTTCTCAATTTTTAATTTTTAATTTCCCTTTTTTTTTTTTTTTAGAGCCTATAATATACTCTCTTTCGTATTCCATAAAATCGTTCGTAAAGTAAAATAAATCAATAAATCCATAATTCATAGGCTCTTAATTATTTTTATATTTAATTTTTTTTTTTTCCTTCTTCTTCTTCTTCCTTTTTATTATATTTTGTTAACTTTTAATCGCCAATTTGTATCTGAAAATTTCACATGTTTCTTTAAGATATATTAAAAAGTTAAAAAGTATTATTCAACGTTGATAATATATAAAATTGTATATAATCGAAAATATAATGGAAAATTATTATTAATAAATTTACACACGATTATAATCGTATTAATAATTATATTCTACAAATATAGTACATTTATAGTACATTATATAATTATATCGTATAATACTGTATATATTATAATTAACTTAGTACAATTATATTCTACTAAGTTAATTATAATGTATATAAGTATATAATATAATATATATATATATATAATATGTATAATTTACTAAATACAATTTGACATAATATAAAATCTTTTGTTAAACGTAAAGATAAAAACCAAGAGGAAAATAAATAGATAAAAAAAAAAAAAGAAAAAAATAAATAAATAAATAAATAAATGAATAAAAAGAAAACGAAAGAAAAAAGAAATAGAATTATAAATATCAAAAGTCTATTAAAATTGTATAAATTTCGTTTCGATTGATATAAAAAACGAACGAAAGAAAAAAAATAAAAAAAAAAAAAATATAAAAGAAAGGAAGAAAAAAAAATGAATAAAAAACGTGAAAGTCAAGAGCCTTCCTTTAGTGATTATGTAGAATCGAAAAACTTGTATGGTCACACGCTTATGCACGTATGCATACATATATGTATATATATATACATATACATACATATATATATATATATATATATATATATATATATATATTGTATTATATTATACGTATTATATATTTTGAAAGGCACAAGCCTCTTTTCAAGATGTAAAGATGTAAAAGAACGTTAGAATGCTCGGAGAGCTGCATTTTACACGCAGAAACGAAGACTTTGATCGGTGGTACAAGTAGTTAGCGACAAATGATTTAACTTCACCCTTTTAAAAGGCTTAGGGCTTCTGTCTCGTAAAGTTTAATAATGCGTGACGTAACCTATATATGTGTATATATATATATATGCGCGCGTGTGTATGTGTGTGTGTGTGTGTGTGTTCCAGAGAACTATGTACATATAGGACAAAACGACTTTAAAATTAAAGGGACGGCGGAGACGTGAAACTGGGTTTCCAGGATCTTTTCTTTTTCTTTTTTTCTTTTTCTTTCTATTTTCTTTCTACTTTTTTTCTTTCTTTTTTTCTTTTTTTTCCTTTAATGTCGATCGATAAATTAATAAGATCAGTAATTTTCAAAGCTATTTTTATTCGATATTTATCGGAGATAAAAATTATTTATCTCATAAATGAAAATCTACATTTATATCGATCGTTTAAAACGGATTACGAAATTGTTTATGTATGGACGTACGTACGTACGTATGTATGTATGTATGTATGTATGTATGTATGAATGTATGTATGTGTGTGGGTGTGTGGAATAAAAAATAAAAATTAAATATCGTACGCACGTGCGTCCGATTAAATTCACTCGATATATGTAATGATTTTAAACTTAAACGAAAATTAGATACTTCATTGCCGTCGAATTAATTAAATTCTAC
>NC_140826.1:2700000-2702500 GCF_050613455.1 Vespa mandarinia | reverse complement strand
AAAAGATAGTCAAGCTATGAAAAAAAAAAAAAGAAAGAGAGAGAGAGAGAGAGAGAGAGAGAGAGAGAGAGAAAAGGGACGAGTAATTATGGTCAATGTTTTTCTTTAAAATGATCAATTATCTTTCTCCCTTCCTGTCTTTCTTTCTCTTTTCTTTTTTTTTCTTTTTTTTTTTTTTCTTCGTATTTTCAACTCGTCAGTATTGAGGAACGTGAAATTCTTTCATTTTCACTTCGACTTCGAATTAAGAACTTAATTCATTGGATTTAATTTAACGAAAAAAGCTTTTCGAGTACCACTCTCTTTTTGTTTGTCTCTCTCTCTCTCTCTCTCTCTCTCTCTCTTTCTATCTTCCTATCCTTTCTCTTCCTTTTTTCTTTTTCTTTTTTGTTTTTTTCTTTTTTTTTTCTTTTTTATCTTTTTTTGTTTTTTCTTTTTCTCTCTCTTTTCTTCTTTTAAAGAATAACCAGTAATTCCTCGTAACAAAAATAGAATTCTATTTTACTTTGGTCTCTCATGCTTGGAAACTAGAAATTCTCTTTTCTTTTCTCTCTATCTATCTATCTATCTATCTTTCTCTCTCATTCTCTCTCTCTCTCTCTCTCTCTCTCTCTCTCTTTCTCACTCTCTCACACTCTCCATCTCTTTTTTTCTTTCTTTTCGGCCATGTGCTAATGTTTACGTCAACGGGAAACAGTTTAGTGGCCCTCGTGTGTGGTTGAGATAAGAGTGGCTCCGAAAAAATCTTAACTTCGAGTAGGGGAAAGAAAAAAAAAAAAAAAAAAAAAAGAGAATAAAAAAGAAACGAAAGGAAGAAAGAAAAGGAAGAAGTAGAAGTAGAAGAAAATGAAGAAAAAATATTCTCGGTTTATGCGTCCGTGAATTTCTTTATACCGGGAATAATCTTTAAGACTGATAAATCATGCGCGTCGTCGTTTTTTTTAAACCTCAACTTTTCTCGTCTTATATGAAATAAAAAAAAAAAAAAAAAATGAAGGAAATTATAATAGAATTTTATCGAGATGATATATTAATTTCTTCTTCTTCTTCTTCTTCTTCTTCTCTCTATTTTCCTTTTCTTTTTTTTCTATTCTAAATCAATTTTTATAACAACTACGATATCTCCATTTTAAATCCTGTATAATGTAATAATATATAAACTATTACTATGGATAAAAAAAAAAAATATATATATATATATATATATATATATTATATACTATATCAATTCATTTTATATACAAAACAAAGAATTGTTTTATCATACAAAATTTCTTTTTTATTATTATTATTACTATTATTATTATTATCATTATTATTAATGTACAAGAACGTTTATTTCCCAATTAGAATCCCATTAAAGATATTAAATGCGAGTGAGGGTGTGTAACTATTTTTTTATTTATTCCCTTTTCTTTTCTTCTTCTTCTTCTTCTTCTTCTTCTTCTTCTTCTTCCTTCTCCTTTCCCTCTTCTAGTTGCAACGTAAAATAAATTATTCGATTGTGAGAAAAAGTTAGAAAACTAGAGAAAAGACAGCAAGACTCTACTTATCCTCTCGAGGTGATTACCAGAATAGTAGAGGGACTTCTACAATCCTCTACTTTTCTATTCGAGTGTCCCTTTTTGGTTTCTCCATCCAAGCTTGACTGCTACCACTACTACTACTAATAATACCACTACCACTACTGCTACTACTAATACCACTACCACTACTGCTACTACTAATACCACTACCACTACTGCTACTACTAATACCACTACCACTACTACTACTACTACTACTACTACTACTACTACTACTACAACAATATGCCGTATGTTATTGTGAAATGAGAAAGAATACACGCGACATTTTTGAACGAATAGATATGCTCTTTAAAATTGAAAATTATCAAAATAAAATATCAAAAGTATATCTCTCTTTCTAATATTATTAATTTCTCTATTATAAAATATAACTTTTTTCATAATCACAATTTTTATTCGATCATTATAGAATTTATTATAACGTCAGACCAATATTTATATCATCAATTTTCAATTTGATTTATCTAAATATCTATCTATCTATTTATCTATCTATCTATCTATCTATCTAATTATGAGTTTCGTATTACATTATTATTAATTCTATCGTCTAATATTATTTTTAATATCGTCAATGGTATATAATACAAAGGTATATAATACAGGTTTATAATACATTAATAATATTAAACATATGTGTGTATGTGTGTGTGTGTGTGTATGTGTGTGCGTGTTCATAAGGATATGAAAAAAAAAAAAATAAATAAATAAACAAGACAATTAAGTTAATTCTTTGTTAAATGAACTTAAAAAAAAATTAATATTACGAATGAGACAATGACGAAACTAAATGAAAATTCATTAAAAATCAATATTATTAACGGATATTGTTCAAACATATTAAATAATAGACATGTAATATTTTACAAGTGTTTTAAAGTTAATCCCCACTCTTGATCCACCCACGTCCC
>NC_140826.1:2687500-2690000 GCF_050613455.1 Vespa mandarinia | reverse complement strand
AAAGAAAAGGAAAACAGGAAAAGAACAAAGAAAAGAAAAAAAGAGGACAAATTTGAACTCGATAAATTTCCATTGAGATAAAATATCGACAACGATGTTAACGTAATCTCGTTAACCATTAAAACGAACCAACGGACATAATTTTTCGAATGGGAACATCGAGAATTTGATTTTTGCGAAAAAGGAAAGAAAAAAAAAAAAAAAGAAAAAAAAAGAGAAGAAAACAAAGGAAAAAAAAAAAGAAAAAGAAAAGAAAGGAAGGAAGGAAGAAAGTAAAATAAGAATTAAATGAAAGGAGCAAAGGGAAAAGAAAATGGAAAGGAAAGAAAGAAAGAAATTAACGAAAAGGAAAAAAGAAAAAGAAAAAAGAAAAAGAAAAAAGAAAAAGGAAAAAAGAAAAAAAGGAAGACAGTAAAGAAATAAAAAAATTTACTCGAAATTATCTCAATGAAATAGGGATCCTTCACCCCCGTCCTCCCTCCCCCTCCCCCCCATCCTGGTATAACCCGTTTCCAGAATTGTGAAACAACGACTATACATTTGTCTCTCTCTATCTATCTCTATCTCTACCTTTATCTCTATCTCTATCTCTATCTCTATCTCTATCTTTATCTCTCTATCTCTCTATCCCTCTCTCTTTCACCCTCTCTATATCTATCTATCTATTTATCTCTCTCCGATCGTCGATGAGGCTCGAATGAAATTTCGTTCGACTAATTGCAAATCTTCGATGTCCCCGATTCGAGCGAGTCGCCCCGGTAATTCGATTGATGCTCTCGCAAAAGCGAGTGCTGCTGGGATCTCACTCTCTCACTCTTTCTCACTCTCTCACTCTCTCTCTCTCTCTCTCTCTCTCTCTCTCTCTCTTACAATCAATCTCTCTCTCTTTACTAAAAAAAAAAAAAAAAAAAAAAAAAAGAAATATCTTTCAGTGTTTCTTACACAAGATCAACGTGGAGAGAGAGAGTGTGTGTGTGTGTGAGAGAGAGAGAGAGGAGAAACTAGACAAAAAATTAAAAGAGAAAATTCGCAAAAGCACGAATAAATGTTTTTTTAATAAGAAATTTTATTATTCCTCTTTTATATCGCTACGATTAAATATTTCTTTTCTACTAGTTATTGGATAGAAACAAAAAGAATAATAATAATAATAATAATTATAATAATAATAAAAATAATAATAATAATAATAATAATAATAATAATAATTATAATAATAATAAAAATAATAATAATAATAATAATAATAATAATAATAATAATAATAATAATAATAATAATAATAATAAGAAAGAGAACTTATGACTTATTTAATACTAATAATCATTTAATTATAGTTATTGTCGTTGTTGTTATTGTTGTTGTTGTTGTTTTTATTATTATTATTGAATTATTACTTATTGTATGTACTTATAAACTTATTATCATTATTTGTCATATTAACTGTACTTATTATCATTTATTATTAATTTATTATTAATGATAGTAATATTATTATTAAATTATTACTTATTATAATAACTATAATAATTATTATTTATTATTAACTTATTATTAAATATATATATATATACATATATATATATATATATATGTATATTCATTATCAAAGTAAATTATTATTAAAACATAAAATGATGTATTATTTCTCTCTCTCTCTCTCTCTCTCTCTCTCCCTCTCTCCTTTTATTTTTTTCATTTTCATTTTTTAATACTCGTGTATTAGAATCTAAGTATTATAGTAGACTTATACACGCACATTTCTTTCTCCTCTCTATTTCTTTTTTTCTTTCTTTCTTTTTTTTTTATATTTCTTTTTTTTTTTTGTTCATTCAAATCCGGAAAAAGAGAAATACTTGGCTCGAAATGGTTGAAATACGCTCGAGTTTTCCTCTCTCTTTTTCTTTTTTTTTTTCTTTTCTCTCTCTCTTATCCTATCTCTCTCTCTCTCTTTCTCTCTCTCTCTCCTTTCTCTCTTTACATCATGTCTTCGTTTCTCATTTCATTAGACGTAATTACGTCGCTGACATTCGCCAAAAGCGGGAGACCACGACGACGAACGATCAATTAGCCGTCTAATATCGTTAGTGCGCGCGCGCTCATGCACCCCTACTAACACCATCACCACCACCAACACTATGCAATGTGTTCTTCCTCCCTTGCAAATCCATTGTCCCATCGTAATTCGCCATTAAGCATAACGTGCATATATCTTTGTATTTATGTACAAAACGTATATACATAATATTGGTGTTTATATACATATTTATACACACACACACACACACACACACATACACACTCGTATGTATATTATACATATATATATATATATGTGCACTACATGTATATACATACATGTGCACTAAAGATATATTACATTGTATACTATTGTATTTGTCGTATATTGAATGAAAAAATTGACGGCAATTAATCAATGAATTAATAGTATTTTGTATTTTATTAATTATTATTGAGATTAGAATCGAATTTTCTAACG
>NC_140826.1:2662500-2680000 GCF_050613455.1 Vespa mandarinia | reverse complement strand
ACATACATACATACATACATACATACATACATACATATGTACATATGTAGAGATATCCATCCATTGAACGTATATATATATATATACATCGAGTGTAAAAGAAAAATAGATAGATAGATAGATAGAGAAGGAAAGAGAGAGAGAGAGAGGGGAGATAGAGAAAGAGAAATAGAGATAAAGAGAGATAAAATTATTGGAATTTTCGCTTACGACAAATAATGATAACAGTTCGAAAGCAAAATTTTTCTAAGTTAAAGGCAATTTGTAATGTCGACATTTTTGCCATTTGAAATGTTATTAATAAAAACGTATTATCCTGTTACTATCCTGTTCCCTTTCTATTTCTCTGCTCTTTTTTTTATTTATTTATTTTCTTTTTTTCTTTTTTTTTTTTTTTTCTTTTTCTTCCTATCGCGTATAAATTGATTAGACATTATTAATCCGATCCCAGGAATAAAGAGGAATAGAATGATAACGATTACCTAGAAACATTGTACGATCATGAACGTCACGTATGAGTAATTAAAAGGAAGGATACGATCATCAACCTAATCGCAAAGGTCTTTCGTTGCTTTGACATTTATGAATAGATATTAACGACCTCTGATGCTCATCTATATACATATACATACATACATACATACATACATACACACATGCATACATACATATATAGATGCATGCATACATGCATAGATACGTATGTATATACCACAAAGCGAGCTAAGCGTCCAGAGTTTCAAAGCCATGAGAGGATAGGAAACATTTATGGATGTATGTTGTAAACTTGTACATACTCTATAGGAATCGACTTGTTATGTTAACCTGCTAAAACTTTCGAGTTTCTCTTCTCTAATAATTGACGAAATTGCTACAAGTTGACGAGAGGTATCTGGAAATAAGGAGAGAGACAGAGAGAGAGAGAGAGAGAGAGAGAGAGAGAGAGAGAGAAAGAAGCTCTAGGTATATATATAAAATATCAGTACACATAAAAATTATGTGATAAGGAGAGAGAAATCTAGATAAATATATTAATTAGAAATCTAGATAAATATATTAAACAAATCTAGGTTATATATTAATATATATATGTATATATAATATTAATTAAAATAGTCCTGAGGAATTAAAAAAATATTATATAATAAAATTATATATATATTTTATTACAAAAATATTATGTAATAAAATTATATATATCGTTACATATGAAGTGAATAAAAATTTTTATTATATTTAATTAATAAAAAAAGAAAGAAAGAAAAAAAAATATATATATATATATTAGGAAAATTTATGTTTATATTTATTTTTATTTTTCATTATTATTATTGTTATTATTATTATTATTATTACTATTATATAAATATGAAAGAGAAAGAAAATTAAATCCGTATTTTAATAAGGAACGAGGTTAAC
The DNA here is from genome assembly GCF_050613455.1 of Vespa mandarinia. Lineage (NCBI taxonomy): Eukaryota > Metazoa > Arthropoda > Insecta > Hymenoptera > Vespidae > Vespa > Vespa mandarinia. The sequence continues at coordinate 2,678,581 of NC_140826.1, read as the reverse complement.
AAAGGACTCTTTCTCTTTCTAACAATTACCAATACGTTTTCCTTTTTATGTTCTTTATCTAACAGCGTCATGATTATGTACGTCCTTTGAAAATGTTTTCAAACGTCCAGAGAAATCCATCGTTAAAAAGGATGGATTGATTTCCCCGATTATTAGAGAAAACGTTCTTTTGTTTTCGTAGAAACTGATGTAGACGAAAAGAAATGAAATGAAATGAAATGAAATGAAATGGAATGAAATGAAATGAAATGAAATGAAAGCGAAGCGAAATTAATTGAAAATGAACTTTTGGAAAAAAATAAATTCATTTTTCTTTCTTTTTATTTATAGATTTTATACAAATTATATAATAGAAAGTATGATGTTTTTTCGGATTTGAAATGAAAAAAAAAAAAAAAAAAAGAAAAAAAAATAAAAAAGAAAAAAGAAAAAAGAAAAAAATATTTCTTAAAAATATATTCATATTATATTTTTATCAAGTATAATTTGAATATATATAAAGAAAAAAAAAAAAAGAAAAACCAAGTACTAGTAAAAATTATTAATAAAAAGAAATAAAGCCTTATAATAGATTTAAATATTATTCTAATCAAGAATCGTGATAGGATAAGGATAGAATGATCGATTCAATTTCTTCCTCGTATACTAAACTAATCGATTCGAATTATATTTTATAATTACAGGGATTAATCCTAAATAAATCTTCAAGAGATTTCCTTCGGTTAATTTTTCATTTGTTCGTACCAGGTAAAGAAAGAAAGAGAGACAGAGAGAAACAAAGACACACACACACACAAAGAGAGAGAGAGAGAGAGAGAGAGAGAGAGAGAGAGAGAAAGTGTTATTTTCTTTGAGTTAGAGGAAAAAAGGAGAGAAAAAGAAAATGAATTAGAATATAAAGCCTTAGAAGATCTAAAGAAGAAAAGAAGAGATTTTGAATGACGCGTTTTTTGATATAATTAATCTAATAGCACTCTGGGGAGTCTGTCGATGTGCCGAGTAAAAAAAAAAAAAAAAAAAAAAAGAAAAAAAAAGAGGGAGAGAGAGAGAGAGAGAGATTGAAAGAAAAAGAAAGAAAAATAGATGGAGAAAGAGAAAGAGAAAAAAAGAAAGGATGAGGGGAAAAGTAAAAAAAAAAAAAAAAAAAAAAATAGAAAAATAAAAAAAAAACAGAAGAACAGAAAAAGATAATCGAAAGTTGGTATACTATAATTGCAATTAAAGACGACGTAAAAATTTTATATATATATATATATCCATCGTATTAATCGAAAAATGTGTTCATTCAATTTTCTCATCGTTAAGTAATCTAAGTGACTAAATAAATATAACTAAAGTAGATATTATCGTTCATACCGAATAGTAAACTAATTTGTGTGAGAAATGTATAAGTCCTTTTATATCGTGGATAAAGGTTAATGACGTATAAGTGGAATGGTCAAAGAATGAACTTGCCAAAGAAGAATTTCTGATTCTTGAAAGGTTTCCTATTAGAATGAGATTTTCTATTCCCGAAACTTTAACCAAACCCAAAACCCGATATCCGTCCAATAATACACGTATAGAAGAAGTTCGTAGCCGAGGTTATTATTAAATATGTCTGTCCTATTTTTGGTTTACTTTGTGTTTACAAGTTAGCCATCTAAGTTTGTGCAGTTAACTTCGATGCACCAAGCTGAATCATTCGGTGCATCGAATAGAACGCTTCATAAACCTATTAATATATTTATCCGTCTCTCTCTCTCTCTCTCTATCTGTCTGTCTCTCTCTGTCTCTCGCTTTGCTTTTGTGTGCATGTCTATCTCTATCTCTATCTTTTTAGTTTCTCTATTAATCTGTGTATAACAAGTATTTCTCTCTCTCTCTCTTTTTTTTTTTTTCACTATATACGTATGTCTCTTTTTATCTTGATCCCTATATATTTTTTCTTTCTCTATTAATCAACATAATAACAATTATTTTTCTCTATGTAAATACATACGTTCATTTTTATCCTTATCTCGATCTTTTTTGTCTATTTTTCCCTATCTCTATTTATCATTTAAATTTCTTTATTAATCAGCACATAACAATTATCTCTCTATTTCTATCTCTATCTTTATCTTCCTTTTATTTATTTATTTTTTTTTTTACTTCTCTATTTTAATCAGAATAAAACAAATATCTCTCTCTCTCTCTCTCTCTCTCTCTCTCGCTTTATTTTCTTTTTATTATTCAACATACCGTATGAAAAACATACATGAAAGTTAAGTAAAAAATAAAAAAGGAAAAAATAAAAACAGAAGAAGAAGAAGAAAAAAAAAAGAAAAAAAAAAAAGACAAAAAGCAAAAACAGTGCCAAGCCATGAAATACGAGAGAGTAATTCGAGGCAATTGAGTAATCGTTGTTTAGTAAACAATATTTACTCGATGAGAATTGGATCAGTCCTTGAACCGTGTTGAAAAAAAAAAAAAGAAAAAAAAAGAAAAAAAAAGAATAAACAAAAAACAATAGAGAGAGAGAGAGAGGGAGAGAAATAAAACCCATATTACGGTAGACTGATTAATTCATGAAAAATACACTTTGCGAAATGTTATTACTCGGGGTATATGATACATGGTTAAAATTAACGAGGTTTTTGGATTATATTCTCGAGTTCGACTCGAGAATTCTATCGGACGATTTGAATTTATGTAAATTGGGAACGAAGGAGAGAAGGGTATAGTTCTCGCTTTTGAACATACAATCTCTCTTTCTCTCTCTCTCTCTCTCTCTGCACTTTCAACGACAACGACGGGAAAGGGTTGCGTAATCCAGGCTTCGCTTAAAGCGAAGGAGAAAGTCGGCCTTATACGATGTCTGCTTCTTTTATGTTAACTCTCTTGTACATAGTATTCTAGTATTGTACATATCACATACGTACACATATATATATATATATATATATATATTATGTATGTATTTGTACGTATATGTAATGTATATGGTATTTACGTGGGCTCGTGCTTATCCGTTCTTCGCAACTTGCAAACCAATGCAACTCAACCAACATTGGCGCGTTACCGAAAGACTTTGCTTCGTGCCAAATTATAATCGAGATTTCAAGATTCGAAGGATAACGAAAAGATAAGGAAAAGTAGAAGAAGAAAAAGAAAAAAGAAAGGAAAAAGAAAAAAAAAAGAAGAAAAGACGCGTGGAAAAGAAATGTTTCTTGACAAAACGAGATTTCGTCGTAACTTTCTTTCTACGACCTGCGACACGGTTCTAATTATAAAAAAAGAAAAAAAAAAAAAAAATAAAGTATTACAAAAAAAGAAAGAAGACAAAATAAAAAGAGAGTTTCTTTGGTTTTCTTTCTTTCTTTTTTTTTTTTGCTTTTTTTTTCTTTTTTTCTTTTTTTATTTGTCTCTTTTGTTCTTTTTTTTTCTTCATATTTTTCAATGAAATTAAGCAGTAAAACATTAACGATTAACGTCACGTTCAGTAATTTCGATCTTCCATTAAATCGTGATGCGTGAGTGTGCGTATATGTATGTATGTGTGTGTGTGTGTGTGTTCGTTCAAAAACTCTCTTAAATCTCATTTTATTATTAATTCTCAATTATGACGATGAGCAATTAACGAGAATAAAATTGCGACTCGAGTCGAGTCGACGGTTAATTTGTCAATATATAAAAAAAAAAAAAGAGAAAAAAGAAACGATGCTTGTCGAATAAAAATCGTTCGTCGATTTTGTGTGTTACTGAGGAACTGGAAAAAAAATAAAAAAAAAAATATATATATATATATATACATACAAAAAAAAAAAGAATAAAAGGAAAGAAAATAAATAAACGAAACGAAGAAGAAGAAGAAGAAGAAGAAGAAAGAAAAAAAGCGCATTCGAAATATCCAAAGGGAGTGGGAAAAAAAAAAATAAATAAAGGAAGGTAAAAGGGACTTTGTGCCAATTGGCGAAAGTTCATCGTGAGAAAATATCATTCGCCACTTCCCAATTATCATCGTCACCCATCGCCACCCATCGCAACTCGAAGAAAGAAAAAAAAAAAATAAACCCCCCCACTCATTTGTTATCGAAAGATAAAATTTATATTTTATACTTTGACGTCATCACTGCATAACACAAAGGATCTATCAATCTTCCCTCTTTTTACTTCTCGCAGGAATAATTTTATAGACGGGGAGATGAGGGATGGAGGATGGAGGGGATGGAGGGGGTGGAGGGGGATTGTTTATTTTTTAACTCGTTGAAACGACGACGATCGCAATGATTGTAAAAAAAAAAAAAAAAAAAAGAAAAAAAATGTAGCAGTGCAAAAAAATTTTCATTCATTGATGAATCATCAATGAAAGTTTGAATCATCGTTTTATCATTCGAAAGAAGAATTTTGATATAGATTAATTCCATGGACTATTCTCCCTCCACCCCTCCCCCACCCCCACCCTCTTTCTTTCCCTTCCGACGATTATTCTTATCGTTCCAATTACATGTTTTCTTTCTACTTTTCGTTTTGTTTGGTTATTTCATTTTTTTTTTTTTTTGTTTTTGTTTTCTACTAGTATCTCTTAGAACAACAAATATATCTAAGAAAAAGAATTTTTATTATTATAATATTAAACTACGATCGTCACGATTATTATTCTATGAAAGATTAATTGAACGTACTCATGTCTAACTTTATAATAATATAAGTATGAAAATATATGTATTTATATATATATATATATATACACACATAAATATATATATATATATATATCGGAAATGATGGATCGACTTGTTAAAAAAGATTGTTTAACTTATTATCGATTTTTGACGTCACGTCCGTGTATAAAATCTTTCGATATCCATTATTACAGATAAAACGATCATTTTTATAATCGCAGTATAAAAAAGAAAAAAAATTTATCAATCTATCTATCTATCTATCTATCTATCTATCTATCTATCCTTCTTTTTTTCTTTCTTGCGAAACCTTTCGTCTAAAAAGTTAATTCGAAACCTTTCGTTTAAAAAGTTAATTTCGTTTAAAAAGTTAAAATGAAATATAATTAAAAAATAAATAAATAAATAAATAAATAAATAAATGAATAAAAATAAAAAAGAGGAAAAGAAGAAATAGAGAGCAAACAACGAAGAAGAAAAATAGTGGAAACGGATAGAGCGCGATAGAACTTCGAGAAATTGAATAACTTCGATCCTATTCGAATAGAATTTCGTAAGATGAATATGGCGAAGAGAAGAGAGAATAAGAATATATATATATATATATACATATATATATACATATTCTTTGTCTCAGAAACGTCTACTGGACGTTCGTGATAGTGCCCGTTAGAACGCGTGACATAAGGTAGTGACTGGCTCTTTCTCCCCGTAAAAATTGCATTTTCTCATGAAAGTCGGATGAATCATGTCACGCGAGAGGCATACCTGTAACCATAAAAGAAAGACAGAGAGAGAGAGAGAGAAGACTAATATCTTCCTTCTCTCTCATTCTCATTGAAAGAGTCTCATCTCTCGAGGTTACATTACCACGATGGACCAACTCGTAATAAGATTTCCCTTTTACACGCTTCAGCCATTCTACGAGAACATAAAATTCAATGGACATGAATATATATATATATATATATATATATATATATATATATATATATATATTGTTATTGTTGCTGTTAAAAAAATATGCTACGTAATTTATTTTTTTATAATTTTCACATATGTACATATATATATATATTTTTTTTTTCTTCGAAAAAAATTAAAAAAAAAAGTTTCCAAAACAGTATTAAACCAACGTTCTACATGCTATAAAATCAAAAATCATCTGTTTTATTACAAATCTTCCTTTATTTCCATTTAATTTCATTCGTTTTTCGTCTTCATTTATTTAATAAAAGAAAAAAAAGAATTATATATATATATATATATAAATCAAGACAAATTCTAAAAGATGATAAATAATAACAATGAATTGACTGATAAATATATAAATTATATAATCGATAATAATTTTCAATATACTGCCAGAGTCTCAGTACTATGAAAAAGATCATTTCTATCTACCATCTTATTTCCTGTAACTATACGTCCAATATTGTTGCGAGTGTAATAATATTTCATTTTTATATAAAATCTATACATTGTGCTTGTCCACACGCCATAAACTCGAGAATGAAAAATGAATGAAAATAAAAATGGCGGAAGGAAGATTCTCTCTTTCTCTCTTTCTCTCTCTCTTTCTCTCTCACTCTCTCACTCTCTCTCTTTCCTTTCTATTCTATCTATTTATTTCTTTATCACATTGAATGATGATAACTCGAACACGATTATAGACATTTCACATAATCGATTTGTTAATAGATTATTGTCTCGCGATAGATTTTAATTATATCAAAATTGTCAAAAATTTGAGATTCACTTTTGGCACAAAAAAATATTAGCGTAGAATTTTTCTCAAAACGGGAGAACCTTTTGAGGTCAACCTCTTTCTCTTGCTCTCTCTTTTTTTTTCTTTTTATTTTTTTTTTTTTTGCCTTCCCATCTTTTTCCTTTTTTCGGGTTTTTTCCATCCAACGTGCGAGCAAACTCTCTCTCTGTCTCTCTCTATCTCTCTCTCTCTCTCTCTCTCTCTCTCTATCTCTCACTCTCTATCTATCTCTCTCTTTCCCTCTTGCAGTAATTATAAATCGCGATACAAAACTAAGCTCTTCTTTTGCGTTCCACCTTTCCACCTTTTCAAAGAAAGAAACGCCTAAAAACGTCTAACGAGAACGCTTAACATTAAGGAAAGACGATTTAATTATTTCAATCCGACGAGAGTTTAATATTTCATAGAAATATTTTAATAATTAGGAGGAATCTTATGTCCTTGAAACGATACATTCATATTTTATTATCTCAATACATTGATCATGCAATTATCATTGAATATATAATCTAATCGTAGAATAAGTATATAAAAGTATCACCATTATATCTATAATAGAAATTATTTGAGCGTTCTTAAGATTTAAAAGAAAGAAAAAAAAGAAAAGAAAAAAAAAATTCAAAATGAAGTTCTCTATTTTCTCTTTCTTTCTTTTTCCCTTCTCTCTCTCTCTCTCTCTCTCTCTCTTTTCCCTCTCTTTTTCTCTTCTTCACTCAATCCTTTCGGTACTAAAAGATAAATTTCATGTTCGGTTGACTTCAAATTACGATCACGTTCGTAAAAAGTTTCTCAATATTAAACGTATTTTTTTTTTTTTTACTTCCTTCTTTTTTCGTTTTTTAAATTCAACGATTTCGATCGGTGCTGCATACGCAAATCATTCTTATCTCTCTCACTCTCTCACACATACACACATATTCTCTCTCTCACTCTCTCATTCTCTCTCTCTCTCTCTCTCTCTCTCTTTCTCTCTCTCTCTTTCTCGGGTACCTTCAAATCGCATTCCACTTCATGTTCCATCGAATGTAGGTTATCGCTAAGGCAGCTAACCGTAGCGAGACTCTCGCGCTAACATGTTAAAGGAATCGTGAAGTTCTCTCTCTCTCTCTCTCTCTCTCTCTCTCTCTCTCTCCTTTTAACCATATTCAAACGCTAGAGCTAGCTAACTCGCGCGATCATTTGATTTTCAAATGAAGAGGAAGCAAATTTATTGATCACTTCTCGAAATCGACGTACACTACATTTTATAACGCTTTATATTGTTATCGGCTATTATGACGTCACGTTCAAATACATCGATCATTTTCTCAATTAACAATCCGTGTCGCAATAATCGACGAAAGGTTTAAGCGTATCTAACAAGAAGAAAGGAAAAAAAAAAAGAAAAAAAAAAAAAAAAAAAAAAGAAAAAGAAAAGAAAGAAAGAAAGTAAAAAAAAGGAAAGGAGAAGGAACGAAAGAAGAAAAGAAAGAGATTGAAATACTTCATCAATTAGAATATTTTATTCTTTTTCATTTCTCGAAACGTATAAATTAAAATATTTAAAAAGAAAGAATGTATGCCTGTGTACGTGTGTGAGCGCGCGCGCATGTGTGCTACCTTCATAGATCACTTTCATAATTAACAGTTAAAAAATATTAAATCAAATCACATCGTTAATTATTTCGATCCTTTCGAAGATCGTCTTCGTAATATATTTCCTAAAAAAAAAAAAAAGTACGAAAAGAACGAATTCATAATTGACTTCTTAAAGAATTATCTCCAATTATCATTAACGTGAAATATCAGCGAAGAAAGGAGAACGAAAGGAGAACGGAAAAAGAAAAAAAAAAAAAAAAAAAAGAGAAAAGACAAGAACGAGAAATAAAAAGAAATAAACGTAAGATTAATTTCAATTTGATTTCACATGACTGAGTGAAAAGTTAACCGCCCCACCCCACCTCACCCCACCCCTCTTCCTCTTTTTAACGTACTACCAACATAATTAATGATTAGTAATATTTAGTAATTCAATTCGAGAGAGTGTGTTTTAATTAAATTCAGAAAAAAAAAAAAAGACAAAAAGAAGAAAAAGAACATTAGTAAAGAGAATTCGCCGAGAAAATGACGAGAATAACAATGTGTATCCTTTTTCTTCTTTTCTTCTTGCACCTACACAACAGTTTTTCTCTCTTTCTCTCTCTCTCTCTCTTTCTGTCTGTATCTATCTATCTATTTATCTATCTATCTCTCTTTCACAACCACGAGGAAGTTTAAATTAATAAAGCAAGGCTTATGCGGGCCACCGGCCTTACGACGAACAGCCATTCGTATTTATAGATCGGCTCGCGAAGAAGCCAACAGTCGAGGAAGCTCTTTTCGTTTTCCTTTAATTACGCGTCTTCCGCATTTTCTCTCTCTCTCTCTCTCTCTCTCTCTCTTTCTCTCTCTTTCTCTCTTTCTCCCAACCCCACTCTTTCCCTCTCTCTAACTCTTATCTATTACACATGGAGATAATGAAAAATCGATTCGTTTTTCTCGGTATTATTATATCGAACAAATTTAATATACTTATAAAATATTTATATATATATATATATATATAATATTTTATAAAATATTATAAAATTATTTTATTTATATAATAACAATAGGATTCATTAAAAGTAAATTGTACGAAAAGATTTCTTTGCAAAATTTTTCCCACCTTTCTTTTTTTATTTATTTATTTAAGTATTTTCTCTTTTTTTTTTTTTTTTTCTTTTCTTTTCTTTTTTCTCGTGAACATTAAAATTGAAACGAATAAAAATAAACATAAAAAAAAAAAAAAAAAAAAAAGAAAGAAAGAAAAAGAAAAATAAATAACAAAGAACAAAAAAAGAATAAAATCAAATATCGCGCATCTTTCAATATTCTCAGTCTCTTAGAAAATTTGGACGAATATAATGAAGTCGACGAAGTATAAGAACTGTACGACGATGATGATAGAACGAAAATCTTCGGGTTTATTTTTTCTTGTAATTTTTTTTTGTTTCTTTATTTATTATTACAAATTGAAAAATAAAATCAATAATTCGAATAGAATTTATTAAAAAATATTCCACCTTATTTTAAGATTTTCTTAAATTAAATCCAAAAGCTCGAAAGAATCGATATATTCAATATATCTTCCTTTTTTCTATATACATACATATATTTATATATATATATATATATATATATATATATATATATATATACACATACGTAGAAACGTTAGTACGCTATTAGTATATATCAATCGGTACTCGAACTATTCTATCTCTAAACCTTCTAAACTATCTTACCTCGTGTGTAACGTCAAGATGAAAAAGGACAAGTGTGAAAGAGAAAGAGACATGGAAAAATAATCATATAAACAGAAAGCTTACACGTGCATGAGAAAGAGAGACAGACAGAGAGAAAGAGAGAGAGAGAGAGAGAGAGATAGAAAGAGAGAGAAAGAGAGAAAGAGAATAGTGAATGTTTGAACATCTTCGTCTTCTCTCTTTCTCTCTCTTGCTCTCTTTCTCTCCCACTTTAATGATTTTAAGAGTACTACTACCAACATACATATATAGATATCGAAACGTAAAAGAACATGATGGTTTTGACTTTGAGTGAATGATTAATATCAGATAAACTTAAAACTAATCATTTCAAATGACGTTCCATCATGTGCACGCATTATACGATAAACGTAACGAGATAATATTATAGAATCATACAGAAAGATATATATTTTGATCTTTATCTTCCATCAAGCTAAAAAGACAACAGAGCATTAAGAGAATTTATTTTACATATGTACGTATATAAATGAAACCTCAATGATTAACTATAATAATTAAAGATATAGACTTAAGTAATCAATGTTATTCTGTTTCGATTATATTATATTATAATTAATTTTCTTCGATAGAATTTTTTTTTCTACGTAAACAATTTTTACGCAATGGGATTAATAATTAATGAGATTCTATTCGAACGAAGATTATTATTATTATTATTAGTATTATTATTATTATTATTATTATTATTATTATTATTATTATTAGTATTATTATTATTATTATTATTATTATTAGTATTATTATTATTATTATTCAATAATTTTATATTAGAAAAATATTAGATATGAATTATTGCAAATAATGATTTATTGGAGGATTAAGATATTATTTGATATTTATATTAATGATTTAAAATTAAGACGAAAAATAAAGATATAATTTGTATTAAAAAAAAAAAAAAAATTAAATAGATCGTAGAAGTAATATCGTTCTCATTAGATCTCATCACACTCAAATGTTTCCTAGATTTTAATAATCCACGAGAGATTAATAATTAACGTATTCAATCATTCGTCACGTTCAATGAATATTTTTTTCGATTATTTGGAATACGATCGAATCGAAAATTCATCGATCAAAATATTATCCCATTCTATTAAGGATAAATTATATCGCAAATATTTTTTATTAATTCTTTTCAAATTTCTAATATGCATATCTAATCGTTAGAAACGATACAAACGTTCATATACACGCGTACGTTTATTTCAGAATTTATCTTCAAACATTCAAACATTATATTGCATTTAATATTAATTATATAAAATAAATTTTTTTTCTTTTTAATTTTATTTTATTTATTTATTTTCTCTCTCTCTCTCTCCCTCTCTCTTTTCATATTATTCGAATAAATGATATCAAAATAATAATTGCAGGTAGCGTTAAAATATTTTTTTTTTTTTTTTTTTTTTTTTTTTTTTATTTTTTTTTTTTTTTTAATAATGCTCGTTATACATGAATATATAATATTTTATATAATTTTTTGAAGTTTATTATATACGAATATATAATTTCCGTATATAAAACAACGTCATGGACAATTTCAAGGACTTATCGCTAATGAATAAATCCAAAAAAAAAAAAAAAAGAAGAAACCAAAAAAAAATATATATATATTAATTTAAATCGAAGAGACGTTAGTCTCAGTAATTTGTAAAAAAAAAAAAAAAAAAAAAAAAGAATATATATATATACATATATATATATATTCATATGCAGTAAACCTTCCACCCCTTCTTAATCACGTTCAATCGTTCTACACTATATTGAGTAGAAATAGATATTGAATATCAAAAATGAAATTAAAAAAAAAAATATATATATATAATTCGTTCACTTACTACTTTTAAGAAGTTCTCTGATGACTCCAAAACACTCATTCCCACGACGTAGATCGAAATCGAGGATGGATGTATACGTTGGCGTTTGACAATGAAATTGACAGACATAATGACGTTTGGTTGAAACTCATCTTCATTGATGCACTAACTCTAATTCGCGATAAATTATTTATTAATTAATGAGAGACGATGATCGGTCACTGATTTTAATACGCTCATCCTTTCTATCATTTAATTATTATCATTAAATATAATTAACAATAGTCTGCTTGTGAGACTGTTAAAAAAAAAAAATAATTATAATAATAATAATAATAATAGTAATAATAAGAAAACTTGTGTACGAACGAAAAACACTGAACTCCTACGCAATTGACTGCATTGCGCGCAGTCGATTAAAATTACACACAATGGGTGGGTGTGGTGGTTCCTTAAAAATCATTTTAATCGCGATAACGCGAAATATATTATAATGAGCAAACAACACTTGCTTCTACCTCGCGATCCTTTCTATTTTTTTTTTTTTTTTTTTTAATTTTCATTTCTTTATTTATACCGTTTTTTTTTTTTTTCTTTTTCTTTTTCCCCCTTCTATTTAAACGAAATAACATACGATTTACTCGATTCTGCATCGCGCACATATGCAACGACGTTGCTGGAAATAAAAGGAAAAACATTGTTATCGGTATGATTGTTATAAAAACAACAAACAAACAAACAAAATTAATAACAAAAAAAAAGAAAAAAAAGAAAAAAAAAAATAAATCATTCCAATTATAGAGGAAACTTTTTATTAAAAATGTAATTTTACTCACTTTAAAGTCAACGTCGAAGTTTCCACGATGAGAGTATCCTCCGGGAACGTAACAAAAACACTGACTCTACCACTTCGCGAATTTATATATCTATTGACTGAAAGTATTAAAAAAAAAAAAAAATGAATAAAAAAAAAATAAAAAAAAGAAATGAAACGCAAAGAAATATAATAAACGAACAAGCACTGCTTCTATTGCACGATTTTCATTTCAATTTGAACGATGCAACACTCGATTTATTTCTTATCTCGCGACGCTATTATAATGATCATCTGTAACATAAAAATGAAGAAAATTATTATATAATTATTAATTATAACAAACATATATATATATGTATATATATTAAGGGGATCGGAAAGTAATGTCGCTTTCTTAAATTAAAATCAAACGAATAAATTTTTAACTTTAATTTTTATTTTTAATCACAATCGATATGCGCAGAAACGACATTACTTTCCAGTCCTCCCTAATATATCGTTAAATTCAATTGTTAATAAAAAATCTTTTGAATATTTAAATAATCTATAAAGTATATTAATATCTTTTCTTATTTATAATATATGATAAACGTATTAGAATATTATAAAAATTTTAAGAATGCAGGTACTTTGTTACCTTTCTTTTTAGATATTAACGATTGTTTCCATGATAAAAATTATATTATATATATATATATATATATATATATATATATATATATATGTGTGTGTGTGTGTGAGTAAATATGTACTAAATACCTACGTCGTAGAAAATTGACTTACTTTTATACGTGAATAGGAAAAAGAACGTTCGCTTCGGAGAAACCTTTTGGCTTTTTCTTTGTCCTTTAACAAACACGTTTCAACAAGCTCTGTATACGTCCTTGGCCGAGGAATAATTTCCTGGAATTGCAAACAAAAATATGAGTCAACGATTATTTACATTCCGAATATTACCTTTCTCTCTCTCTCTCTCTCTCTCTCTCTCTTTCTGTCTCTCTCTCTCTGTCTCTCTCTCTGTCTCTCTTTCTCATTTACTCTCTTTCTCTCTGTCTTTTTGTTTCTCTCTTTTTCTCTCTCTTTCTGTATCATACAACACTCTCTGTCTCTCTTTCTCTCTTTCTCGTTTAATGCTTTAAAAAGAGATAGATTTCTTACCTATCCGTAATACATTAATAAACTGGTATATGTATACATGTATATTCGTACATATATATCGTACTTATATATATATATACGTACATATTATATATATATTTCGTGCTATACTTTTTTCAATTCCTGGAATTCTTAGAGAAACCAGAAAAATGTGAGACTGCATTATATAAGAATTAAATTCTTTATGCTTATGTATTGTATATACGTTTATGTACTTGTACGTATATAAGAGAAAGAGTAAAAAAAAAGAGAGAGAGAGAGAGAGAGAATGAGAAAAAAAGAAAGAAAATTATTACATGTGTATGATACGTATATATATATATATATGTGTGTATTATGTGTGTGTGTATGTAGCATAAAATTGATATATATATATATATGTCTATATGCGAGCATATGTATATATATGCATTTATATGTACGTATATATGATAAAAAAAAGAAAAAAAAAATGAAAAGGAAGAGATAGAGAATGAAAAAGAAATATGAAGAAGAGATACATATATATGTATATATGTTACGTGATATGTATATGATACATAATATATATGTATATGAAAGAAAAAAAAAAGTGATACAAAATTCGATCGATTAAAAAATTATTACTGATACTGTAATTACGAATAAATGGACGATCAGAAAAGTATGAGAACTCGTGTTGGGATAAAGAAAATTTTGCAAAATGTTAAAGAAGAAAAAGGCAAGAAATGAAATAAAAATAATACAACGAAATAATACCATTTCTATTTTCAACGAAAATATCTCTTTAACCCGAGTCTGTCTCAACTTGAAAATAACACGTGTTAGAAAAGGCGTGTTTAACTATCGATTGATATATGGTACGATATTGTACGTTAGAAAATAATTCTTTAATTACCTGTAATTACGAGGAACGACGTAAATCCCGTACTAATCGCTTACCGTTCGACGATCCAAAATGGCGTTTATGTGAGAAGATACGGTCACGTGATTCGGCTCGCGCATGCGCGATAACAGTTTACCTATTTATTTCATACACGACGCGTATAATAAATCTTTAATACGATACGATTCATCATAAATTTGATGGGGACAAAAAAAAAGAAAGAAAAAAAAAAAAAAAGAAAAGCAATAGTGATTTATCGATCGAAACTATGAGAATTATTAACCTTTATACGACACATATGTAAGTACGTACGTACGTACTTACGTAGAGAAAGAAAGTAATAAAATGTGAGAATAAAATATGGTTGAAATGGATACGCAGGGAGGATGTTCGACGACAGTAAGGTCTTAGATCGTTTTTTTTTTCTTCTTCTTCTTCATTTCATTTTCCGCGAAACATCATTTCTTCGAAACGTCGTAAAGTGAATTACGAAAAATGAAAATAAATATCGAACGAACGAATTTGTTCACATAAGGAGATATAAATATATATACGTATAATGTGCGCGCGTGTGTATGTGTGTGTGTGTGTGTGTGTGTGTGGTGTGTGTGTATGTACGTATGTATATGTACGTAACTACATAAGTGAAACAACGTAAGTGAATGTGATCTGATAATATTTGTAAAATTAAAAATGTTAGATATAATTATGTGACATGTGTATTATTCTTTCGTCGCGAGATTATAACGAGACTAACGAGTGTCCTTCACCTTCGTGTGTTGCCGAATATTTACGAGTCCTGACGAACGTTCACCGTGATATACATTCGTACGTCAGAACGTTCTTACAAACGAGAGAGTACGTATTACGAAAGGACGTGCGAAAAAGGGTATGTTAATTTCTCGTTCTATTATATATGTATATATATATATATATTCACATATTTTTTTTATCTAAATGATATGATAATTTACGTATTTTGAATATATGTGTATATATATATATATATGTTATATATTATAAATTATATATAAGATGTAAAAAGTAAGAAAAAAGATGAAGAAAAAACGTACAGAGGAAATCGTATTTTATCGTGTAAATATACATTCATATGTACATTCATCCATGCATATATATATATATATTAATGTATATATATATATATATATATATATATATATATATATATATATATACGTATTCAAGCTTAAAGTTTATTCGTACGCAGTTTCTAACCTATGAATATATACTATCGTTGACCCAAATCGAGGATAACCAAAGCACGAAAGAATAACTTCCGATCCATGAGGAAAAGGCAATTTTCAAAGAATTCAATGTAAGATATTTCAACTTTGACTAGGATAATTTTACCAAATAAAGCATAAAGTTTATCGATTCGATCAGGATGATCTATTGGTAAGAAAATAGTATGAGAGAGAGAGAGAGAGGAAGACAGGAGAGAGAGAGAGAGAGAGAAAGACAGGAGAGAGAGAGAGAGAGAGAGAGAGAAAGTTTATCGAAAGTAAATACAGGGTGGGTAGAAAGTTCCTAAGTTGATATTAAAAATCAATTAATACTTTTTTCCTTTATCCAAGAGTTTGTAAGCGATTTGTAATTAAACGTGTAATTTTAACAGCCTAGACTTGTAGTATTACAA
>NC_140826.1:2650000-2657500 GCF_050613455.1 Vespa mandarinia | reverse complement strand
TAAAAGGCACATACCTGGAATGCGTCGTAATGTTAAGGCTGTCGATCACTCATGATTTTATAATGGTTTTACGCCAGCAATAAATCCAAGGATAATAATACTCTTGACCGACATTTTTTTGACAAAACATAATCCTATTTTAATAATGAAGATTTATTAACAATTGGAAACATCCTTTATGGGACTAATATTAAGAAAAAAATATCTTGTCTTATTGTTTCCTTCTTCTTTTTATTATTTTAAAATAAATAAATAAATAGATATTATTATTTATATGTAGTATATCGGTGATTAGATTTTATACCTCTTCTTCTTAATTTAATAATTTAATTGATTAACATATGATAATTATATTTTTGCGATATAATATTCGATTGTATAGAACATTGTTTAATATTTTATATATACTTACGGATATATATATATATATGTGTGTGTGTGTTTTATAGGATAAAAAATAATTATAAATATAATAAAATATAGAAAATTATTATTATAATAAATATTATAAGAAATAATTATTAAAAGTAGATCTAATGTAACTATGTTATTTTAATATATGAGACAATTGAATTTTTGCGATATTATAATTAACAATTAAGATTTATTATAATGAATATTATAAATATTGAAATGTCAAGTGAATATATTTATATTATTTTTTTGTTCTCCCTTTCTTTTCTTTTTTTTTTCTTTTTTCTTTTTTCTTTTTTTTTTTTTTTTCTTTTTAATTTATTGAAAATATAAGCCGCGTTGAAATCTTCGATAATCGCAGGAAGTTACTTTCTCATAATTTTCTGAAAGAAATTCCAAGGAGTATACTCGATGGAACTACTTAGTCTCGTTTCTCTTTTTATTCTACCTTTCTCTCTCTCTCTCTCTCTCTCTCTCTCTCTCTCTCTCTCTCTCTCTCTCTCTTTTTTTTTTTCCTCCTTTTCTCTCATTCAATTCACTTCTGTGCATTTAGTCGCTCTGTCGCGGCCAGGGTCAACCACTTGTAGGATCCTGGCAACTGCAACTGCAACTGCAACGACAACAGCAACAAACTGATACATTGGTTTGCTACAATCGCAAAATATTTTATTTTCAGTGTAGAATAATTCTCATTCGTCGTAACATACAAATGCACATATATAAATATATTAATGTATATTATTAAATGCTATTGTTTGTACTATAGGATGTGTTAAAAATTCTTAAGTGATTATAAAAATCGATTTTTTTTTTTCTTTATACCAGATAGTAAAGCTATAAGTCTAGTGTTTTTTCTTATTTTTTTTTTAATTTTTTTTTTTTTTTTTTTTTTTTTTCTTTAATTTTTTTGTAACTATAAACACAATAGATAAGAAAGTTTTTCAAGTGTCGATGAAATACGAATAATTCGTTTTTTTTTCATTTTTCTTTTTTTTTTTTTTTTTTTTTTTTAAGAGAAGGACAAAAATTTTACGATTAAAATTAGAAACGAATTTTTTAATTCCTTCATTATATCAATCAATTAAGAAATAATTTGATTAATTTGATTCTAATCGAATATTTCGAAACGTACCTATCAATGGATATATATGTATATATATGTATCACAATTAATTTTTTAGAAATTATTTATAAAATTTTGGATAAAATCTTGACGAACGTGCTGATGAGAAATTTGTAAAAAATACTTTCTTAAATAATTTCTTAATAAAATTTCAAAATTTATTAAGAAATATATATATCAGAATATTTATCAAATAATAACAAATTATAATCTATGTTATAAAAGAGACACACGTATAGATCTTAGATATTCAAAAGAAAGATACAGAGATACATATGCATATATATATATATATATATATATATATATATATATATATATAGAGAGAGAGAGAGAGAGAGAGAGAGAGAGAGAGAGAGAGAGAGAATAACACGTGATGCATCGACGATGCAACTTCGTAGGACGTTGAAACCGCATTGCGGAAATTTCTCCGGTGCATAAATTACCGATGATAATTCATTCCCTTTCTAAATACATATACACGCACACACGCATATACACACACACATATATATATATATATATATATACATAAGTAGGCGAAGATGTCTGCATGCATCCCCTTGTTATGTACCCTCTATGGAATATTCGAATCCAACGCCACCTTGATTTCGACATTCCCTCATCCCATGACAAGTCCGTCGTTCTCCCATCTCCCCCCACCCCCAGCCCCTATTCATGTATTTGCTACACGTCCACGATATGGCGTTATATTCCCAATCCCATGAGCGAGAACAATTTCATGAGAAATGGAGATCCATTAATGAGTCGAAGATTATTATACATCTTGAAAATGTCTGAAGATTCTTTTTTCTTTTTTCCTTTTTTTTTTTTTTTTTTTTTATATATATGTATATAATTTTTTTTTTTTTATTACGATGACAACAATTGTGATATTGTGCGATATAATGAGAAATAAATGAAGTATAATCTAATGAAGAATATGTATGTAATAAAAAATGTATAGTATAATATTGTGATTTTTTTTTTTTTTCTTTTTTTGTTTACAAATATAGTTGACAATCGTTCGATTTCATTTAATCTTGTTAAATATTAATAAACTAATCACTATTGATATAAAAATGATTAAATCACATTAATAAGGTAATATTTAAACGTTTATTATTTAATAAATATGTTCGATTAATTTAATATCCATAAAAATAATTTTTATATAATCATTGATACGAATTTTATTCGTTATAAAAATTGAAGCGAATATTTTCAACGATATTATTAATAAATATTATTAATAAATATTGCATCGATTTGATCTGTTCATAGGAAAAATTTTTACATACAATCGATTATTTTAATTTATCGTATTACACATTGATATATATATTGTATCAAAGTTTTTTTTTTTTTTTTTTTTTTTTTATTTTATTTTATTTATCAAAACGAGAGATAATAATATTTAAATAAACGATTTAACGAGGAATATCAGTTTTGAATCACTTGAAGGAGTATATATATATATATGTATATACATTTAGGTGATAAGTAAACCAACAATTTGTGTTTCGATTTATATATCGATCGTTTCTTCCGACACGTAATAAATCGTCGATACGTTGCCTCGTTTGGTAGCACGATTTTGATACTTATGGTTAGAATCATCCAATTGGATACATAAACATCCAGAACGTGTATCTCTTAAAGGATATATATATATATATATATATATATATATATATATGTATATCTATATATGTATGTATGTATGTATGTATGTATGTATATATATGTATATAAATATATGACGTTGCATCAATAGTTTCACGCATGTACATATATGTAAGCATTTATACAATGTGTGTATGCGTGCATGCATATGTGCGTTTGCACATCGGTAAATGCATATAAACATGAGATGCATTTTACGGACGAGGACATCACCATATGCAACGACTATGTCCAACTATGATGTTTCGTTCGTTTGTGTTTGTGAGAAGAAGAATGTTTTGGTGTTATTTTTGAAACTTTTTGCTCGTCTATGCATGCATTTTCGTATATGTATATGTGCATCTCCCTCTCTCTCTCTCTCTCTCTCTCTCTCTCTCTCTCTCTATGTGTGTGTATGTATATATGTATACAAGTATGTATATATAATATGTACGTACGTAAATTTCGAGAATATTAAAATATTTGTGTGTATATGTTAACATTGTTTAATATGTGTATTTGTGTGTATATGTGTGTGTAACTTTTTTTTTTTTATTTTATTTTTTTAAAAAAAGCAAAATCACTCTGACTTTTTCCGATAGAAACCATTGTGTGTGTGTGTGTGTGCGTTTTTTTTCCTGTTTTTTTTTTTTGTAAAAAATTTATTGAAAATATTTATTTATATATCTTTAAGTTTGATATATTTATAATAATAATAATATATATATATATATTTATATATATATGTATGTATATATGTATATATATTTTATTTTTAGTTTCTCGATACGTTGTATATTCAATTCATATGCAGTTCAATACTTATATATTTAATTCGTATGCAGTTCAATACACACATATTCAATTCATTTCATATACAATTCAATACACATATAAACAATTCATATAAAATTCAATACACATACAAATCAATTTATATGGAATCCAATAAACAAATATTCAATTCTTATAATTCTTGTGTATATATATATATATATATATATATATATATATAATATTATTATTTTATAATCTTTATTATTTGACTTAATACTATATTTTTATTTATATATCCTCGTTTTATATATATATATATATATCTAAAAATATATAATATATATAAATATATACATATATATTATTTCCATTCTTGTATAATTATTTTCATATTAATTTCTTATTATATTACTTCAACTATGATTTCATTATAAGTGATAATTAAAAAAATATATCCTTTCTTTATATATTAGAAATTTTAATTATTATTTCATAATAATTAAATTATTATAAATAAACATATATATATATATATATATATATAAATTAATCTGCTTGTATTTCTCTTTTCAGTTTTTCACTTTTGTATTTCATTTCCTTCTCTTTCTTCTTTCTTCCTTTTTTTTTCTTTTTTTTTATATTTTCATTTTTACATTTTTATAAAGCACAAATACACATACACACACACACATACACATATATATTTGATTCGAGGCGAATAACGAGCTTAGGAGAAGCGTGATAGATGCAAACAATTCGATCTCGACATTCATACGAGTAGGAAGGCCCTTTGGAATTCAATTTTCTGACTGGTCGTTCGTAGATCGAGTACATTATATTCGAAGTTGAATATGTGTACATACACACACACACACACACAGGCACGCGCGCGTATGTACATACGTATGTGTTTGTGTGTGTGTGTGTGAGAGAGAGAGAGAGAGAGAGAGAGAAGTATTTGTTTAATAAAATCATAACTCTCAGATCCTTCATAGATTTAATTTGAAATATCTTTCGAAATTCCAATTTATATGTGCTTGTGAATTTTCAAACGATTAGGTTAATTGAAAATGATGGATACACCATATATGTATATATGTATATCGCGTATATCGATTAAACGTGAGTAAATATTATTTACACTTTTTTTTTTTTTAACAATGTTATTGATTAGATACTTTAATGTATCTAATTTACTCCTCTCACACCTATATCTACGTTTATTTATTCGATTGATAATTAATGATCGATAATTAACTCGTTCAATTATCGTATTTATGATGGACCATTTTAAAACTTTACGTTTATCTCTTTTCTTTTCTTTTATAATTATTATTATTTTTATTATTATTATTATTATTATTATTATTATTATTATTATTATTGTTATTATTATTATTATTAATAATAATTTAATTTGTAATCGATTCAATTACTATTGTCCAATGATTTAAAGATATAATGATTCATTTGTAATCTATATATTACTTTCTCTTTTTTTTTTTTTTTGCCTCTCTTATCAATCGTTAATTATTCCAATTTAATAATCCAATTTAATTGGACGATTTATAAAATCTTACGTTTGTTTCTAAATTGCAATTTTTATTTATTTATTTATTTATTTATTTATTTATTTATTTATTTATTTATTTATTTATTTATTTATTTGTGTTACTTTTTTTTTTTTTTTTTTTTTTTTTAATTAACAATTAACATTCAATTTATGCAACATTTGAAAAATATTTTTCTTTCTAAAATGTCAAACGTATATTATTAGTAAGTGATAAAGTTTTGTTGTTATTGGTTGTTGTTGTTGTTGTTGTTGTTGTTATTGTTATTTGAAATAACGCGAAAAGGAATTATTATTATAGGAATATAAAATCGATGATAAAATATCGATTATCAGAATTTGCATGATCATAAGCGTACACTATCGAGTAACTTGAATTACGTACGATGGTTTTGGTCGAGCGATCGCGTATTAAGAGCCGTTGCGAATGGGGTACCATTATACGGTAGAGCTTAAGTCCCCATAATCCAATTTTAATGCGTTGTAATTACCATTAGCAGCATTTTAGTGAGCTGAACGACGTAGTAAACATGACCGCTGGATAAACTTTCATTCTATGTTTTAAAAGGAATCCAAGATTTCTGTAAACAATTTTTTTTTTTTTTTTTTTCTTTTTTTTTTTTCATTTCCTGCACCTCCACCCCATGAAATTTTCATGTGCGAACAAAATTCGTTTCATGAAGAATCGGAAGAATTCAGAATTTTTTTTTTTTACGCTGTTCTCGAAAATTATATTTTTTTTTTTTTTTTTTTTTTTTTTTTTGTTTTTTACGAACGAATAGAGAAAAAAGATTAAAATCATGATGTACGGTCTATCGTGAGTGTAAATATTTTCAATTTTTCTAGGAAGTTATAAAAACTCCATTTTTTTTGTTTTTTTTTTTGTTTTTTTTTTGTTTTTTTTTTTTTTTTTTTTTTTTTAAGTTACGAAGAAATTAAAAATTTTTTCCATGGATATCACCTGTTCTCAAAAACTATACATACACATACACACACACACATATATATATATATATATATATATATTTTTTTTTCTTTTTCCTTAAGCATATGAAAAAAAGATAAAAGAAAAGATCGAGATCTTATATATGAGATCAATCACAAAAGTTAAATATAACAAACGATATAATAAGAATCAACGTGGTCGAATGAAATGGAGATATTGTTTTTTTTTTTTTTTTTTTTTTTTGTTGAAGAAGACGTCAGCTGTTAGACGCGTTCGATCACGCATGTAGTAAGGTGTCATAGTTGGGTAACCACCGCCCCCATTCCATCCCACCCCATCCCATCCTCTCTCTCACTCTCTTCCTCTCTCGATTGACAACAAGAGGCCGGCTCCGATATCGTAAGTTTAGGGTTTCAGATTACTATAGTAATAGGAGCTTGAACCGAAGTAAAAAGGAGAGGATCCATCGTCATGGTTCGAAGCCACCCACATATTCACAAACTAATATTTTCTTTTATATTTTTTTTTCTCCCTCCCTCCTTCCCCCATCTATCCACCCATCCATCCAACCATCCATCCAACCATCCATGCATGCATGCATACATCCAATCCCATAGATCGCATTTTTCTTTCTTTCCATTTTTTATTATTTTTATTGCTTTTTTCCTTTTCCTTTCTTTCTTTCTTTCTTTCTTTCTTTCTTTCTTTTTATTTTTCATTTTTTTTCTTTTTCTCCATTTCTTCCATTTTCGTTTTACGAGACGACGATCCCTCTTCTCCCCTTCCCAATCTCTCCCATCACATCCCATCACAGTAGATGCAATCGTAGATAACGTTAGTTAAGTTATTTACCGTGGAAAATTACAAATGAAAGAAAAGGAAGAAGGAACGAATAAATGAACGAATGAAAAAAAGGGATGAATCATTGATGATCAATCGACTTAAAGTTTTGAAAAAATTACGAGATATACAATGCAACAAACAAAACTATAATATACTATATTT
>NC_140826.1:2640000-2642500 GCF_050613455.1 Vespa mandarinia | reverse complement strand
TCGATTGTATAAAATTTTAGGATCATTCGTTAGGTGCTCGTTATTGATTAATAATATATTAATGCTTCTCTCTCTTTTTATAACTTTGATTTCTTTTTTCTTTATTTTTTTTTTTTTTTTGTTTAAATCACTCAAATTTATTACAACAATATGTTTCCTTGTAACAGGATGTTTTTCTTTTCTTTTTTTTTTTTTTTTTTTTTTTGTTTAACTGAGAATAATTTATCTTGATGGTATGATTAAAAAGAAAAAAAAAAATACTTATTACGTCACAGTACAATCGTAATATTCATTTATTTATTTCTTTATTTATATATATATATATATTTTTAAATTAATTAATTAATTGATTAATTAATTAATATCAAATCAAATGGATATATCAAATTTCGTTACGTTCGCCAATGTTTTTCACGTTAAAATTTGGATTCTTTGGAATTTAGATTTAAAAAAGAAAAATTAAAAAAATAAAAAAAAAGTAAAAAATAAAAAATTGATTGGATGACGTGAACGAAGAACGAAGCAGCAACGAGTGAAAACAAATGCAGGAGATAATAATTTTTTCTCTGTTATATTTTTTTCTGTTTTTATTTTTTTTTTTATTCCTTTTTCCCGTTTTCTTCTTCCCAAGAGTGAAATCCAATTCGAATCGTCACGAGAATCGTTTTACCGATTTCGAACGATGATTTCGAACCGATATCGCCGAGGAAGAACGTTCACCACGTTCTTCTTCTTTACGCAATCAAACTCGCGTCGAAACATTTCGCGAAAGTTTCGTTGAAAGATTGTTACCTCGATTATATCCTTCTATCCTCTTTTCTCTTTTCCCTTTTCTCTTCTCTCCCGACCAGTCATTATCGCTTAACCCCCACCCCACCCACCCACCCCCACCCCTCACCCCTCACCCCACTCCTCCCATTCCTCCCTTTCCCATCTATCCTCTTCCTAATTCGCGAAATTCGAGATAATTTAATTTCTTATGTTCGCACACGTACTAACTTATATGATGGAAAATTAGAAAATAATTATTACGCGAGATTAGATTGTTTGTATGTGTATGTGTGTGTGTGTGTGTGTGTTTCTTTTTCTTTTTTTTTTTTTCTTTTCTTTTCTTTTCTTTTCTTTTCTCGATGAAATTATATCGATCGCGCCTTCTCTTTCCATTACGTTATGATGTTTGAGTAAAAAAATAAAAAAAAAAAAAAAAAATAAAAAAATAATAAAAAAAAAGAAAAAAATACAAAGTTAAAGAAAAAAAATATCTAACGTAAACACTCCATGAATTTGTAAAATTCATATTAAATCGTCTTACCGATCAACGTTTCGATAAAATGTAAATTATTAATTTGTAACATTGATATCGATTGACTCGTGTCTTTTGTTATTCCTAAATGGGGGAAAAAAAAAAGAAAAAGAAAGAAAAAAAAAAGAAAAAAAAAGAACGAATATAAAAATTGTAAAAAAATGTATGTCTTCTCAAATTTACAAATCTAAATTACTCGAATAATTCCTTTTTACACATCTTTCGACAATTCGATAAAATAAAAAAAAAAAAAATGATTAATCAACCAACTTGATCGATCTCATTCGTTTGTTCTAATCAATCGAATATGATTAATCTGAACGAAGACTTTTTTTTTTCTTTCTTTCTTTCTTTCTTTCTTTCTTTTTCTTTTTATTATTATTATTATTATTATTTATTACATTATCATAAATTATATATCATTATATCTAATCACAAAAATTCGATTTAATGAAACCAATAACAACAATAATAATAATACTAATAATAATAATAATAATAATAATAATAATAATAATAATGGTAATTAAAAAAAAAAAAAATATGTTATTAACTTAATACATAAGCAAGTAGTTAAATCTAGAATTACAAGCGTTCGCGTTTCAAGGTGAAAGTTTGACTACTTTCTGGTGTACGTATGTATGTATGTATGGGGGGTAGGGGAGGGTTAGGAGGGTGTACATACAAAAGATATCTAATCTCAAGTGTCTCCCAAGGAAGCAAGGAAAAGAAAAAAAAAAAAAAAAAAAGAAAGAAAGAGAACCCAATTCTAAACGTACGAAGAGAAAGTATATTCCTTACGTTAATCCAATTGATCGATATTTTTATTGAGAAAACTAGTCGTAAGGATAAATATGGTGAAATCCTATTGGAAATATATATCCAATTATAATCGACAAATTAACGAATTTTACGGATTGTTCGACGTTTAACAGGAAAATTTGATTGTAATGAAAGAAAAATGGGGGGAAAAAAAAGGAGTGGGGAAGAAAAAGAAAAAAACAAAAATCTCTCATAAACAAAAATATTTATTTTCTTTTCTTTTTTTTTCTTTTTTTTTTCTTTTTTTTTTTCTTTTTCTCTATCTCTCTCTCTCTCTCTCTCTCTCTCTCTCTCTCTCTCACACATTTCATACCTTTTCAATCGTATCATATCGAATTGAAGAAAAATCAAAAATTAGAGGAACGATCTTCGAAT
>NC_140826.1:2620000-2632500 GCF_050613455.1 Vespa mandarinia | reverse complement strand
ATTAAAAGAATATTAATCCATTTGTCGTTAAACAATATTTTCTTTAGTTTCCTTTCTCATTCGATATCTTTTGTTTGTTTTGTTTTTCTGACTTTTCTTATCTTTTTTCTTTTTTTCTTTTTTTTTTTTTCCCCATATTTTTTCCTTTTTCTTTTTTCTTATCCGGCCTACCGACCAACTTCATGGATGTCGAAAAAATATTCGTGAGATATATATATATGTATATGTATGTATGTATAATATATATTTATGTATATACGTAAGCAGTTTTTTGAAATTCTACGTTATTTTTGTTTATTTTATTAATAGTTAGAGTAAAGTCGGACGTAGATTTTTCTTTGAGAAAATAACATTGATAATGAACTGAACAATAATAATAATAATAATAGTAATAATAATAATAATAATAATAATAATAATAATAATAATAATAATAATACGATAGAAGAGATGAACGTTGCTGTTTATTAGTATAACCTTAACGTTCGGTAACTTAAGGATCTATATCGTTGAATTTATCCTTTGACGATTCAAAGTAAGAATAAAAACAATTTATATATCTATTACATTATCGTCAAAGAGAGTTTCTAACGTTCTTTCTTATCTATCTACGTATGTATATATGTACGTACGTACGTGAATGTACAATGCATTTATATATTCTCATATTATATTTATTTATCATGTATGTATATATACATATTTATGTACACTTGCATATATATATATATATATATATATATATATATCATCTCATAGGAAATAGATAATTAATGTGTTGAGAGATATTATCTTTCTATTATGTTACATGCTTAGATTTTATTGTTACGGGAGTCTGACGAGTTATTTTCTGTATAATCGAAGTTTTACAAAAATATCTCCGTTGTCGAAGATTCAAAAAAAAAAAAAATCTTTTTAATAAAATATATAATAATAATAATAATAATAATAATAATAATAATAATAATAATAATAATAACAATACATATAACATAAGATATAATATATATATATATGCATATTAATTAATTAATTATTTGTTTATTTATTTATTTATTTATTTATTTATTTTTTATTTTATCGTCTGTCAAATATATTACAAGTACAAACGGGCGCACACAGACACACACACACACACACACACACATATATATACATGGAATTATAGATCATTTCTGCATAATAAATTGGGTGAAGATGAAGATCGAGATATTTTATTATTTATTTTATTTTTCCCTATATATATATATATATATATATATATATATATATATATATATATGTATATATTTATATACGGGTATATGAAGGCTCCCGTTGTACCTACTCTTAAGGATTTGAAAATAACGCTTTATGCGGGTCCCGCGTGTTTTCTCACAAACCGAAAACCAGTTTAAATAATACGCTGACGACGATTCTAGAAAAGAAAAGAGAGTAAGCGAGAGGGGAAGGGGATAGAGAATAATATATATATATATATATATTATTCTTAATAATGTATATATATATATATATATATATATATATATATATATATATATACAGGGTGAAGTAAAAGTTCTTGAACAGTTTTAAAAGTCAATTACTCTTTTTCAAGACCATTTCTGTTTTTCTTCTTTTCTTTTTTCTTTTTTTTTTCTTGTTTTCCCGCCCCTCCCCCCGCTCTACTTCAATTTCCTAATAATTCGTCAGTTTAAGTAATATTAGGAGTTAAAGATTAATTCATTGTAGATTAATTATTCCATGAAAACTAGTCGATCGATTATTTTAAAATAGTTTAGAAATATTCACATTAATGGTTGAAGATTTTTTATAATTCATTTCCCTTTTTTTTTTTTTTTTTCTTCTTTTTTTTTCAGATAAACGCATATACGTGAGTTCCAACAATATCGATAATTATTAAACGTCGTTAGTTGGTGTACTTGTTGTGTGTTTGCGTGGGTGTTTCTACGGGCACCATTTACGAACGTCTTAACTGTGTGTATATCCTCACGTTCTTCTCCCATCAATATTACACTGTGGTGAGTACATATTTATTTTAATATAATAATATAAATTGATATATGTAATATAATATATAAACGTATATGTAGAAAAAAAAAAACAAATATATATATATATATATAAATGTATTTCTTCTATGCATTTATTGACAAGTATTTATATGTACATATATATTAAATTTATATATATATATATATAGAATAATAATATATATATATATATATATATATATATTGTACATAAAGATAAATGCATATATATATATTTTTATTATTGTAAAGATCGGACAAGTATTGTCTTGTTTTGACTTTTTTTTTTACATATATGACGACGATACATATATATATATATATATATATATATATATATATATATATGTATATACTTATAGAGAATTTTCATTGGTTTTTCGTGGGAAAAATCTTACAAAAGAAGCTGGCCATTGCTCGCATTGGCTTTCACTCTTGTCTATTTCTTTTTAAAGCCTGGCGAAGGGGGAAA
Source organism: Vespa mandarinia (assembly GCF_050613455.1). NCBI lineage: Eukaryota > Metazoa > Arthropoda > Insecta > Hymenoptera > Vespidae > Vespa > Vespa mandarinia. The sequence continues at coordinate 2,629,995 of NC_140826.1, read as the reverse complement.
AAAAAATGTTAATTTCTTCAGCATGTGCGGAGGAGGTGACGGATCGGGACGATAAACGTTTTTCGCCTGCTCTCAACCCGCATATATATACATATATACATATATATACACACGTATATATATATACATACATGTATATGTAGGAGGGGCAAAAAACATTTCTCTCTCTTTCTGTCTCGAATATCATCGTCACTTTTCCTGCCATTTTTTTTTTTTTTTTTTTTTTTCTTTTTTTTTTTTAATGCTTTTATTTTATATCACGTGCTCACCCCCACTATTACTCCATCTTGGAATTTAAAAAAAATGGCGAACGGTATGCATATCCCTTTTTTCTTTTTATTTTCTCTCCTTCTCTCTCTCTCTCTCTCTCTCTTTTTCTTGATAAAAAGTACGTAACGATGAGTGAGAGAGAGAGAATGAGAGGGAGTTGGAGGGGGGAAGAAAAACACATACTATATACACATAAAATGTATTATAATGTTCATACAATTTTGTTATTAATTTATTTAATAATCTATGAAACATATGTATGTATATTATATTGTATTATATATGTATATATATATATATATATATATATATATATATATATATAAATTGTTAATAATTAATTTGTTTTCTATATTTCATTGATGAAACAATTAAAATTAATAATTTATTGGAAGGTCATTTATCTCTGACGGTATAATAATATACGTGATAATAAAACAGAATGAGATAAAGAATGTTCATACTTTTTCATACACGTTCATAGAATTTCGTATGTGTTAATAGAATTTAATAACACGTTGATACAGTTTTATTATTAATTTATTACTATTATGTCGCAATGATATTAGAGAAATTATATATATATATATATATATATATATATATATATATAATTATAATAACTATATATAATATATATATAGTTATATAGTTATATAGATTGTAGATTATTTATTAATATTCAATGATCATCAAAAGTTTTGTCATTTAATCTTAATTTTGAGTATTAATTGTTAAGTATATTTTTATCATTTCTTTTTTTTTTTCTAAACATAAAAAAGTTAAATGACAATTTAAAAAAAGAAAGAAAACAAAAAAGAAACAATTCTAAAATCTAATCCAATACTTTATAGGTATCTTTTGGACAGATCAATTAATTATTTTATTTATCATTCCATTTGTTAACATCTACTGTTCTATTTATTTATTTATTTATTATTATTATTATTATTATTATTATTATTATTATTATTATTATTATTATTATTATTAATATTATTAATATTATCTCAAATTTTCTGATCTGTCATTATTTTTATTTTGATGTTCGTTTTTTCTTCCCTTCTTTAAAACAACAACAACAACAACACCAACAACAACAACAACAATAGCAGCAACGAGAACAAAAACGAGATAAAATAAAAAGGAAACAATAGGAGTAGTTGGGGAGGGTAGGGGCGGAGAAACAAAATTCTTCTCAGGTATTATTTTATTTATTTGACGCGTTTAATACGTACAAAAAAAAAAAAAAAAAAAAAAAAAAAAAAAAAAAAAAAAAACAGAAAAAGAAAAAAGAATCGAATTGTATCAGATGAATTGGCTACGAAGCTTTTGGAAAGGAAAGAAAATTGAAGTTCACCCATGATAGGGAATAGTAGGAATTGAGAGGTGGATTTGTAGGATGTAGGGATGAGGGAGGGGGTTGGTTGATGATGGTCGATGATAGTAATGGTGATGGTGATTGTAATGGTAGTTTGTGGTGGTTGATGGTGGTTGGTGGATTGTTCGTGGTCGTGAAGAAGAAGAAGAAGAAGAATTCCAGCGGGAAATATCGTCCATCCTATTCCCATCGAATGCGTTCCGTGTATATATATATATATATATATATATATGTCTTTCATCTTTCTTCCTCTACTGGACAGAGATTCTCATCGTCCAACGACGTAACTGGAAACTGACAGACCCATTACGACGATCATCCCGGTAAAACGTTGGAACACGCGATAGAGGGTGCATTTCCAACGACGACGTACACGCTTCGTTTTGTACCCTCGTTTTTCTTCTTTCTTTTTTTTTCCCTCTCTCCCTCTCTCTTTCTCTCTATCTCTCTTTTTCTTTTTGCTTTTTTTTTCTACCCTTTCCCCTATCCCTACCACACCCCCGGTGTTTCCCTTGTTTCCCCTTCTTCTTCTTCTTCTTCTTCTTTTTCTTCTTCTTTTTTTCTCTTTCCTTCTCGATCTCTTATCTCTGTCTCTCTCTCTCTCTCCCTCTCTCTCTCTCTCTATATATATATATATGTATCTGTATGTCTCCGTGTGTGTATATCGTGTATATGTTATACAAGGAAGTGTACCTGAAGAAATATGCCTGGAAGCGATTTTTTTTTTTTTTTTTTTTTTTTCGACCATGAAAAATTATTAAACTTTCTTTAGGATTAAGATTTTTGTTCGTTCGTTTCTTCTTTTTCTTTCTTTTTTTCTCTTTCTCCACTTTCATTTTGAAATCCGAAAAAAAAAGAAACAGAAGAGAAATTGAAAGAAAAAGAAAAAGAAAAAAAAAAAGAAAATAGATAGGAGCAATTGATTTTTAAGATCGTCTTGAAAGTTTTGCGAACGTTTAGAAATTTTTTGTACACCTCGTATATAAATCTATATACGGAGTTTGATATATATATATATATATATATATATTTTTTTTTTCCCTCTCTTTTTTTCCTCGTACGGTTTCAAATTTAATTTCATTTTCCCGAACGAGATTTCCTCTCTCTTTCTCTCTGTTTCCTCCCTCCCACCTCTTTATCTCTCTCTTTCTCTTTCTTGCATGGACAAGATTGAAAGTAACATGAACGGAGGAAAGCTGAGAGTCTCGTTTATAATGAAATGGTTCTAAGTATTAAAACGGTACGGCTTTTGGATCGCTACGTTTTACGTAACGCAAAAGTAACTGTGTCTCTCTCTCTCTCTTTCTCTCTCTTTCTCTTTCTTTCTACCTATATATCCATCCATCCATCCATCCATCCATTCATTTATCTATCTGTCTATCTTTCTTCCTTCCTTCCTTTCTTTTCTTTCTTTCTTTCTTTCTTTCTCATACTTTTCGTTTCTATCAATTTTCTTTTTATTTATTTTTTTTTTTTTTCGGATTGCGTCGATCGACCGTTGCAACCTTGCTTCGAATTCTATCTCCGTTTTCGCTAGAAGAAATTATATGGGATCGAGAGTACTATCGATATAGTCAATGGCTATATTATTACTTACTTTATTCGATCTGTCTCTTTCTATCTATCTCTATCTCTATCTCTATCTCTATCTTTATCTATATCCATCTATCTCTCTATCTCTTTTTCTTTTTCCTTTGCTTTTTCTTTTTCTTTTTTTCCTTTCTATCTCACTCTCGAAACTTTTTTTACCTACTTCTTTATTACAGTTCCTTCGATGGCCGGTTCAAATCCGACCTTGTTTGGCACGGTTACAAGGTCGTACCGGATCGGACTGATTTATTCAAGAGTTAAAGAAATTGACAAATATTTGCCTACGTGTTCTTTCTTTTTTCTTTTTTTTTTTTGTTTGTTATTTTTTTGTTTTGTTTTTCAATTTTCCTTTTTTTTTTCTTTTTCCTTTTCTTTTAATAACGTTATTTTTATTCTTTGCATTATTATTATTATTATTATTATTATTCTTATCAATATTTTTTTTTTATGTATATATATATATATATATATATATATATATATACACGATCCAGATTAATTTTTTTACTTTTTTCTTTTTTGTTTTTTTTTTTTTTTTTCAATTTCCCTTTTTTTTTCTTTAATTTTAATATCGTTATTTTTATTCTTTGCATTTTTATTATTATTATTATTATTATTATTATTTTTTTTTTTTTTTTTTTATATATACGATCGAGATTAATTTTTTTAATTGTTTCCATTTAATTCTATTTTACATATATATATATATATATATATATATATATATATATATATATATATATATAGATTTTAATTTTCGAAAATATGAGGCAATGAGTGCTCGGAATTAGTTAGAATTCAATTGAATCTTCAGAGATCCGTTTTATTTTTATACGTTTTGTGAAAAATCGATTTCTTCGTGTATGAGATTTTATTGAACGGACAAGAGGGTGCATTTAAGTTCATCGAAATTAAATCAAATGTCGCCTGTTAAATTTTAATCCAATGTTTATTTTATTATTATCATCTCGATTTTACTTTTTTTTTTTTTTTTTTTTTTTTTTTTTAATCTTCCTCTTTCTAGTTCTAATTTAATCATTAGTAATAATTATAGTAAATTCTTCGAAGAATAGTATAGAAAAAAAAAAAAAAAAAAAAAAAAAAAAAAAAAAAAAAAAGAACGTCGTAATTGATAAACCCTTACAAAATTAGATTGAAAAATTCAAATGAATCTAATGAATGTCACTAATTTTCTTCGTTTTATTTATTACATTCAAAATTAATCCCTTAAGTCATTTAAAATAAAAATAGAATCAATTGTAATTCCTCCGATCCTCCCTCCGACCATCCACCTTTTCCTGGTCCCACCCTTACCTCTGTTGTAACCAACAATAAAAGATATATTACAAACGAATGAACATTGTCATTGTAGTTATTATAATTTTGTTAGAGATCAAGATTACATGTACACACATACACACAGACATAAACATACACATAATATCTTTTGCCCCTTACTCATGTATTCATTGTTTGTCTGGGATCGAAGAAAGTTGAGCGTCTTCTCTCTCTCTCTCTCTCTCTCTCTCTCTCTTTCTCTCTCTGTCCTCCTCTTGTTGCGTGTCTCTCTTTTCTTGAATACACCCACGCGTCATCCAGTCGTTCATCTCTTTCACTATGTGGCCTTGCGATTCAGCAGAGACTTAATATATTATTATTGCCTGCTATCTCTTTCTCTCTCTATCTATCTATCTGTCTATCTATTCATCTATCTGTCTATCTCTCTCTCTCTCTCTTTCTCTCTCTCTTTCTCTCTTTTTTTCTCATTGCCAGCTTCTCTCTCTATGTGCGGACAATTTGCCACAAGTCAGAGAAACAAGTCATCTTTCTTTCTCTTTCTTTTTCTTTTCTTTTCTTTTCTTTTTTTTTTTCCCACTCTCTCCTCTCTCTCTTTTATATCCCCTCTCATCGCCTCTTTGCCCTGTGTCAGTTCATTTCTCTCGCCTCTTATATTCCGCCTACGTTTCTCTTTCTGTTATGTTACTCGTTTTCATACGTTTTGTTTCTCACGAAAAATTTCACACGATTGTCGGTTCGAAGATCGACGACTATCTCTCTCTCTCTCTCTCTCTCTCTCTCTCTCTCTCTCTCTCTCTCTCTCTCTCTCTCTCTCTGTGTGTGTGTGTGTGTGTGTATGTCTCTCTGTGTCTGTCCTTTCAATTGCACCTTAGTCGCAAGAAAATGAAAATATCTCTTGTCGTTTGATTTAAACGTTAACAAAAAAAAAAAAAAAGAAAAAAAAATAATGTCGAGTTTAACGTCGACAATAACGCGTCTAAATTATCGTTCGTTAATCGTGCATCACTTTGACGTATGACAGATAAAAAAAAAATTGTTTCTCGAGTGAAATTCGTGCTGTCGTCCAAGATTTTTTTTTTTCTTTTCTTTTCTTTTTTTTTTTTCTAATATACCCCCTGTTCCGTTCCGCCCCTTTCCCTTCTCTTCTCCATCCCTCTTTTTTTTTTTTTTTTTTTTTTTTTTTTTTTTTTTTTTTTGAACGAAAAGAAACGAAGTAATATTAATTGACAAGTTGAAAGATAAATAAATTACAAAAAAAAGAAAAAAACAATAAATAATAAATAAATAAGTGACAAGTCGACGTGCATTAAGTGTACAATTTTTCAATGGATATATTTGCATTAGAATAGGGGGGAAAGAAGAAAAAGAAAAAAAGAAAAAGTAATGTCGAGCTACACTCGACATACAAGCAATAACTAGTTCTTGTTCGAGATTGTCGTTCGACATGCAATAGGTATATAATAAAAAAAAATTTCGTCGAGTCTCGTATTATGACCTAACGATCTTAGATATAATCTTGTATTTTATCGTTCTAGCATTATTCATTCTAACATTGGACATTATAAACTCAGGTTCTGTCTAATAGATCTAATCTTTGAATGAGACATTCGCTTACAATTAACATGATCTTATCGTATGTTGTTAAACTAAACGTCAAATGTATGTATATAGATATGCAAGGGTGCTGATTCACGTTAATTTTTATGATCTTGTTTACTATTTTAGTGCAGACTTTCCTTAAATATATATATATATACATACATACATACATGCACACTCATATATATTATTACGTACGTACAATTCATACGTACATATGTATATATGCGTATATATATGTATGTACATAAATATATGAATCATGTAAGAAAAGTTTTTAAGGGTCCGATTTGAAAAGCTCCCTAAGGTATCGATCGTAAGGTTTATTATTGGTAGGAACGTTTCAATGGTCCTACGAAAGGGCTCGTTTAACCGCCGTAAGAATTTAACGAACCTTCCGAAGCCTCTCTCTCTCTCTCTCTCTCTCTCTCTCTCTCTCTCTCTCTCTCTCTCTCTCTCTCTCTCTCTCTCTTTCGTTCTCTGTCTTTTCATGGTAAGTTTTTCCCTTCACGATTTTTCTCAAGAGATTCTCAGGTAGATATGGATGGCTAACGTGGATACATACGAAGATAAGAAAATAAAAAAAGAAATCTGGGAGAAAAAAGGAATGTTTAATAATTGAGCTTTGTTTGTCGAAAAAGAAGAACAAGAAGAAAGAAAGAAAGAAAAACAATAATAAATAAGTAAAAGTAAAAGAATGAAAGGAAAAAGGAGAGGGGAAGGAATAAAAAAAGAAAAGAATTAGAAACGAGCGAAATCTTTTTTTCTTTTTTTTTTTTTTTTTTTTTCTTTTTTTTTTTTCTTTTTTTTTTTTTTTCTTTTTTTTTTTTACTCTACGATAATAAAATAAATCAATTTCGATGACCGTGATAATTGTAGTATTAATTGCGTACTTTAATTTCTAGATATCTTTTATTATTATTATTATTATTATTATTATTGTTGTTGTTGTTGTTGTTGTTGTTGTTGTTATTATTATTATTATTGTTATTATTATTATTATGATCGTTCTCGAATCGAACGATTTTTAATTTTATAAATGCAATTTAAATGGAGAAATTTAGCGTACAGATCTTTCGAATACATCATATTATTACATTGTCTTTTTTACATCGAGACACTTGAATTGTAATAATGTTAAAACGCATAATATATGATTATAGAACGACGTGCGTTTATGTAAGCGCGCATATCTTACGTATGAACAATTGTAATAATAATTGTGTTGAGTGCAAAATTATTATTCCAATTAAATCATACATTTTAAAAGCATTTTGACAATGGCAGCATTAATAATAAATAAATAAATAAATAAATAAATAAATAAATAAATAGAAAGAAGAATAAATAAAAATAAATAAAAAATAAAGGAAGACAACGACGACGAATAATGCTTATATATTATAATATTTAATTTTTCATAGGATATAGGAGATAAATTCTTTTTTTATTACTTTTCTTTTTTTTCCTTTTTTTCAATCGATTTTTTTTTCTTTTTTTTTTTTTTTTTTATCGAATTATTATAATCGATTTTTATGTTAAAATCGACGAAAAATTTTTCGATATTTTTTTTTTTTTTTTTTTACTTTCCTGCAATCCTTTCCCATCGAATTGAATTTCTCTTCGAAAAGGATACGGGCGTGCGTGTGCTTGTGTGTGTGTGTGTGTGTGTGTGTGTGTGTGTGTGTGAGTGTGTGTACGTGCGTGCGTAGACACGTAAGGATGTGAAATTGCTATCGAAGAAAAGTCCTTCCTGTATCATCGAGAAATATCTCGAAAAAGATCGATAGCACGTTGCGTATCTTATTTGATTTTATATCCTTTCGTCGTCATGATCGTTCAACGAGCAACGAGATGGTTTTAGATAGAATTTCATTTTTTCTTTTTTATATATATATATATATATATATATATATATTCTTTTTTTCTTTTTTCTTTCTTTTTTATATATATTTTCACGAAGTACGTGCTTTTTTTCGATAGCTTTGATGTTCTATACTTCTATTGCAATACAACGAAAGAATCTCGCGTTCACGTTTTGTTTATAAAAATGAAATAAAGAAGATACGAAAGGAGAGAGAGAGAGAGAAAGAGAGAAATAAAGGGGAAAGAAAGAAAGAAAGAAAGAAAAAAAGAATCCTAATAAAGCGGGAATCATAAAAAGAGAAAGAAGAATTATAAAAATTGATCGTTATAATTTTACGATTAGTTTGATCAGAGATCATACAATTTATATATCTTTTTTTTTTTTTTTTTTTTTTTTTTTGCGATCTGCAAAGGACGAGGAGAATTTTCAATTTATATTAAAGAAAAAAAAAAATTGCATAAAGAGAGCGAGAGAGAGAGAGAGAGAGAAGATAAAGAAAGTGACTAATAATACGAAGATTTCTTTTTTTTTTTTTTTTTTTTTTTTTTTTTTTTTTTTTTTTCTTCTTTTTTTATTTATTTATTTATTTTTATATTTATTTTCCATTTTATTTGTTTTTTATTTTTAAACGTGCATCATATTCCCTAAAAGACATACGATACATCGGTATTATACACCGATGTATCGTTTTGTGTATTTTTGTGTGGGTGTATTTTGAATAGAAATATTTCACGAAGTATAATAAAAAAAATCGTACGTTAATTGTTACGTTAATTCGTTAAAGTTATATGATAAAATAAAAAAAATATTAACAAGTACGATATTTTTATCGATTTTCTTTTTATTCTTCTTCTTCTTCTTTTTCTTCTTCTATTTCTTCTTCTTTTTTTTTTTTTTTTTTTTTTTTTTTTTTTTTTTTTTTTTTTTTATAGATGACTGTCAGAATAATCTCCTTTGTTTTCTTTTCCTTTTCTCTTTCTTTCTTTCGTTGAGACAGATATCATTAATTTCTTTTTTTGTTTTTTGTTTTACTTATTTTCGATGAAAGAATAAAAAAAGAAAAAAAGATGAAATAAAAAGGAAGTATATTTCTTTTGATTTTGATAAAAAACAAAAATAATAATATATTCGATGCATTACTTTTTTTGTTTTGTTTTTCTTTTTCTTTTCCTTTTTGTTTTTTTTTTTTTTTTTCTTTTTTTTATCATTAAATATGATATATGATAACATTAGAAAGGATCAATAATTTCGTTCTATATATTAATAACGTGTGTGTTAATTTTCGACCTTTCTTTTTTTTTTATTTTTTTATTTGTTTCTTTTTTCTCGTCCTTTTTATTTTATTTTTGATCCTATTTCGTTTTTTTTTCTTTTTTTTTTTTTTTTTTATTTTCCTCGACAAATTTTCGTTCTCCAATTTCGTACTCGATGAGATTTATACGCGGATATGCGATGGTGTTAGGTAGGGATGGAATATTTGTTGCTCCCGATATGCGACATCCTAACAATTTTGATTGATCGAGGCAGGTTTGCAATTTTCTTTTTTTGTTTTTGTTTTTTTTTTTTTTTTTTTTGTTTTTCATTTTTTCTCCCCCGTTCTTTTGCACTGTCTGCTTGTCTCAGACTTTGCCTATTTTTCTCTCGTGAAAATATATAAAAAAAAAATATATATATAAATATGTAAAAAATAGAAAACAAAAAATGAATATTCGATGCAACGTAACATTATTTCTTCTACCTATATATTTTACAATATTATGTTATTTATATGTATTGATTTGTAATAATATTTAACGATGCATAGAATGTATGTATTGACTGTATAAATACGAATAATTCGTTTTTATTGTTAAATATTATTGTAAAAAAAATTATAATCTATATATATTATTATTATTATTATTATTATTATTATTATTATTATTATTTTAATAGATTTTTATATAGATTCTTATATAGATTATTATTATAGCTCATTATAAATAAAAA
>NC_140826.1:2605000-2612500 GCF_050613455.1 Vespa mandarinia | reverse complement strand
AGAAAAAAAGAATTCTGAGAGAACGTTCTTCGAAATCATTTAACGAATTTATCGAACTCTCAGGGTTCGGTTCATTCGAGTGAGACTTTCGATTATTGCCTCGAGCAATGATGGAATAAATAGATGTGTGTGTATGTGTGTATGTGTGTGTGTGTGTATTTGTGTTCGTTCAATTACGTATCGAAGCAAATTTCTACGTGAAATTATTTTCTACGTTCTAAGATCTCGTTAGAAATGAAATATTTAAAATCATGTACGTATTTACGTGGATATGGTCGTTCGATTTCTTTCTCTCTCTCTCTCTTTTTATTTTTTTTTATTTTTTTTTATTTTCTTTTTATTTATTTATTTATTTTTTTTTTCTCTAATCGAAAGAGTTCCATCGACTGATAAATTATTTTCAATATTGTCAAAGGTCACATCAAGATTTCTAATAATAATAGTAATAATAATAATAATAATAATAATAATAATAATAATAATAATTAATAATAATAATAATAATTATTGGAGAAAGAGAAATATCTATATGAAAATATTTTTCGAAATTCGTAACTTCACCTCGGAAAGAGAATATTAGAATGATAGATAGTGATATTTTGTTCGATTTCAAATTGAATCGAACGTATATTTCAAAAGCGGAAATATTTTCTAAATTCTATTCTCTCTCGTAAAGGGGGAAACAAGAATATTAGAATATGATGGCTGATAGAATCCATTCGTAAAATTTCGATTTTGAAATCGAACGAATATATTTCAATGTAGAAAATATTTTCTAAATTCTTTCTATGCTCTCTCATGGAAGGGGATAAAAACAAGATATTAGAAAGATTGATAGATAGATAGATAGATAGATAGATAGATAGATAGATATATATTCGTTTGATTTCGAGTTTGATTTCGAATGGGGATTTCAACGTAATAAAAATATTTTCTAAATTCTCTTTATGTTCATTCTTGTTTGATACGAACGTAATATTAGAACGATAAGTTTTTAAAAGATAATTCGTTCGTACGATCTGATAAAATTTAAAACGCGATTACAATGTAATCATTATTTTTCTAAATTTATGATTCACAATTAATAAAACAAGATATATTAGAATAATATAGAATATATAGATAAATCATTCTCGTTCGATTTTTAATTATTGAATGAATTTCAATAAGAAAGAAATATTTTTTAAATACTATATACTATCGTAATCGAATTAATGAAAGATTCGTTCGATAGATTTAACAAAGATTCTCATTCGATCGAAAATTCAAAAAGATTTCTAAATTCTATGCTTTTCCGTCAATGAAGGAAATATTTTTAGGTGGTATTGAAGGGGAAGGGAAAGAGATTTAGGCGATTAGAATAATACTGAGAATAAACTTTAGAATATATTCAAGCATATATATATATATATATATATATATATATATATATATATATATTCAATTAGATTTTGAATTTCGATAGGTAGAGTAAAAAAAAAAAGAAAAAAAGAAAAAGAAAGAAAAAAAATGATAAATGATATAATTACAAAATTCTAATCTTTCATTTTTTAAACGTAATATGATTTAGATCATACGATTCATTTATTTTTCTTTTATAAGCTGAGTCAACGAGAGATTTCTTAGCCCTTTCAAAAAGAAAGAAAAAGAGAGAGAGAGAGAGAGAGGTAACATTGTAAGGGTGAAAGATTCTGTATATGAGAAAGAGAGAGACAGACTGATAGATATAAAGAGAGAGAGAGAGAGAGAGAGAGAGAAAGAGGAAAGGCCAGTTATGTTCGAACGAAATTCTTTCTATTGCCTCTCTCTAGGCCACTTGAGACATTCTGGTGTGATACAGAGTTAGAGTTAGAGTTAGAGTTAGAGTGAGAGTAAGAGTAAGAGTCAGAGAGAGAAAGAGAGAGAGAAAGGTCTATTTTCAACGTTTCCTTCTTATTCCTCTCTCTCTCTCTCTCTCTCTCTCTCTCTCTCTCTCTCTCTCTCTCTCTCTCTGTCTCTGTCTCTTTCTCTCTTTCCTTCTGTTCTCTTCCTTTCTCAGCATCTTTCTTAACACAGACCGACCATTCTTCGTTCGTTCGTTCGTTCGTTTGTGTTCAGTGAATTTTGGTATTTGTTGGGACGGTCTTTTAGGTTTTAGCTACCTTCTTTTACGTTCGAACTCCGGTCGGTCAACAGGCAACAACGTCGATATTAATTTCGAAATGCCGACACGTTTCAGAAAGAGAAATGTAGAGAGAGAGAAAGATAGAGAGGGAGGGTGGGAGAGAAAGAGAGAGAGAGAGAGAGAGAGATACAGACGGATAGAGACCTCGGACGAACTGAAAGTATCTACTTCCGACAGTGTGTTCTATCTGATGAATGGAGTAGTCACCCTCACGCAGGTCTTTCTTTCTTTCTTTCTTTTTTTTCTTCTCCTTCTTCTTCTTCCTTTATTTCTTTCCTTTCCTCCTTTTTTTTTTTCTTCTTTTTTTTTATCCTTCGACTTTTTCTTCTTCCTTCTTCTCCTCATTTTCGTTCTTTCATTGCCTATTAACGAAAATGTACTGACGGCCAAGTCATTGGGGTAGTATTCTTTAGGAATTATTTTGTCGTTCGTTTTGCTTCTTATTTTTTTTTTCTTTTTTTTTTTTTCTTTTTTTATTTATTTAATTTCTTTTTTTTTTTCTTTTTTCTTTTTCTCTCTCTCTCTCTCTCTCTCTCTCTCTCTCTCTCTCTCTATAAAAGAAATTAATAATTGATATAATAATGGAAATGGTCTTATGGAGATATTTGAGAAGTTAAGAAGAGATAATTGATAAAAGATCGAGTCGCTAAGTAAAAGTAAATTTAAAAAATAAAAAGAAAGTAAATTTAAGAAATAAAAAGAAAGTAAATTTAAGAAATAAAAAAAAAGTAAATTGGTCGATAATAAATAACGATCTACCGAAAGAAAATATTTCTTTTATTGTTTCATTCATTCATTCGTTCATTCATTCATTCATTGATTCATTGATTCATTCATTGATTCATTCATTCGTTGATTCATTCATTCATTCATTTATTGATTTATTCATTCATTCGTTGATTCATTCATTCATTCATTTATTGATTTATTCATTCATTCATTGATTCATTCATTCATTTATTCATTCATTCATTGATTCATTCATTCATTGATTGATTGATTAATTGATTGATTCATTCATTCATTCATTCTTCATCAGTTTCTTTTTTTACTTTATCTGTCATTTGATTCTTTTTATCATTTCTTTCCTCTCCTTTTTTTTTCCCCCTTCCTTCATTTTTAATTTTAATTTTCATCCCTCGCGATCGAAGTCAGTCGTAGTAATTAATTATCTCCAAACAACTGATAATCATAAATAAACACAACTGAATATAGAGAATAATGAAAAGTAAAAAAAAAAAAAGGAAAAAACAAAAAAAAAGAAGAGAGTGAAAAAAGAAAAAAAAAATCCCCGTACCGTTCACCTTTCGAGCTCGCAAAATAATTTGAAAGGACAAATTTCATAATTCCACAAATTCCATAATTCACGTTGACGCGTGGGGAAGAGGGGGGGGAGGGGAGAGAAGCGATAGGGGTGGTGGGGATAGGAAAGGAGGGGCTGGTGCAGAAAGATAAAGAAAAAGGAAAGAGGAAAAAGGAGGAAGGGAGGGAGGGGGAGAAGGATGGTAAAGGAAAAAAAAAAAGAAAGAAAAAAAAAAAAGAAGAAAAAAAGTCTTCAAAGGAGATATTCATGGAATCCTTAGAAAAGCCCCTACGACTATTTGTTTTGAAGAAGCAGCGTAGCAGCACCTTTTTCCCATAGTCGTCGGGTGAACCCAACCGATCCCAAGTGGGCTTGGCCTTCCTTTGAAATATGCTTTTCCACGTAGATACGTGGTGATCTACCTGATTTTTGAAAGTAGAAAGAACGTTTTCCTTCGAAAGTCTCTCTCTCTCTCTCTCTCTCTCTCTCTCTCTCTCTCTCTCTCTCTCTCTCTTTCTCCCTCTTTCTCTCTATCTATCTCTCTCTCTCTTGCGCCACATTCGTACAGGAAGAGAGAAGAGATAAAAGAAGGAATAAGAAAGAGCGAGAGAGAGAGAGAGAGAGAAGCTGAGTGCTTGCACGAGAACGTTCGTCGATGACGTAGAGGGTACTGGACTGAGTTTCCTTCGAAAAGGGAGATGGAGTGAGGATAACTTTGAAATTCTAAAATCTTTTTCTCTCTCTCTCTCTCTCTCTCACTCACTTTCTTTCTTTCTTTCTTTCTTTCTTTCTTTCTTTCTCATACACATATACTCGAAACTTTAACTCTCACTCTCATTCCGTTTTTATCCTTACTGAAAAATTTTCCAGTAAGCAGAGACGATAGAGAAGAAGAAGAAGCGCTTGCGAATAAAAGAATAATCTTTTATTCATTATTAAACGTTTACATAGTAAGTTTGTGTGTGTATGTATGTACGTATGTATGTATGTATGTATGTATGTATGTATGTATGTATGTATGTATGTATGTATGTATGTATGTATGTATGTATGTATGTATGTATGTATGTATGTATGTATGTATGTATGTATGTATGTATGTGTGTTTACATATTTACACATGTATAGAATATTATCTCTCTTTCTCTCTCTTTCTCTGTTACCTTTCACCGTCGTTTATTCATTTCTTTTAAAAATCTATGAATGAACATATCGGAATTAACATTAATTAATTTAAAACTTTCTAATTGAGTTTCAAGGATCTCTTTTTTTTCTTTCTTTCGTTCTTTCTTTTTCTTTTTTTTTTTCTTTTTTTTCTTTTTTTTTTTCCTTCTTCTTTTTTCGAAAGTTCACGAACTCCCCCCCCCCCTTCCTTTTTTCTTGCATTTTTCGCATTGCAACGAGCATTCGTTCAACATTTTACAAATCCACGCAGTACTTTTTAATTTAGTTCAACCCCCGAAGACCAAGGGGTTCGTGTCGTAAAGTCCTAAGGATTTTCCGACACTAAATTCAAGCCCTTCCACGAAAACCACCATTACCACTAACCATCACCAACTTTTTCCCTCTATCTCTTTCTTCTTTTTTTTTTTTTTCCTTTCTCATTTTTTGTTCTTTTTTATTCTCTTTCTTTTTCCTTTCTTTTCTCTCTCTCTCTCTCTCTCTCTCTCTCTCTCTCTCTCTCTCTCTCTCTCTCTCTTTCTCTCACTTCTTCATCATCCATGTTTATCGCCATCGTAGAAGATTTTCACTCTCGTTGAATATGTTTCGTCGTAAACGTGCTTATGTGTCACCACCCTGTGTACTTATTATACATATATAAAACAAAGTTTCTTTTTTATTCTCTTTCTTTTTTTCTTTTCTCTCTTTTTTTTTTCTTCTCTTTTTTTCTTTTTTTTTTTTTTTTTATCTGGTCACAACGTCATGGAAAATATAATGCGATGAGATTCGATGAAGTTGAGAATAATAAAAAGGGATGGATAGATATTGGATGGTAAAAGAGAGAAATATATATATATATATATATATATATTATATATATGTATATATGTATATACAAAGCCTTTATCGATCCATAAGAAATTACGATGTACCGTAGGTTATGGTATCGAAGAAATGTCTCTCTCTCTCTCTCTCTCTCTCTCTCTCTCTCTTTCTCTCTCTCTTTTTTCTTTTTGTATTCTTTATATTTCTCTCTCCCTCTCTCTATCTTTTTTTCTTTCCCTTTCATTCTTCCTTCCCCCTCCCCCCCCTCTTTCTCTCTCTTTCTCTCCCACGGTAATTGGATACCGTTTTACGATGTTATTGAGATATCGGGGGTGTTTTTTTAGAACACCACCGTTATTTGTCTCTCGCCTATTACGTACGTTTATAGGAAGGTACGCTATATATATCTACTATTATAATCGATTTCTATGTTTCTAGAAAGAAGTCTCTCTCTTTCTTTCTTTCTTTTTCTTTCTTTTTTTCTTTCTTTCTCTTTCTTTCTCTTTCTCTCTCTCTTTTTTTCTCTTTCTCTGTCTGATCAAATAATCATTTTAACGAGTCCATTTTGCCAACATCAGAGAAATATGTTATAGAATTGGAATATATGTGACAATGATAGAGGAACATTTATATGAATAATATGCGATTTGGAGGTTGAGGGTGAGGACGAGGGAGGGAGGGAGGGAGGGAGGGTGGGAGGGGGAGGATTGAAGGGAGAGAAGAAATGTACAACTTTTTTTTCTTCCTTTTCTCTGAAGAAATGGAAAAAAGAGAAATAGGAGTCGAATATTTTTTATAAATTTTTCTTTCTTTTTTTTCTTTTTTTTATATATTTCCTCCTCCAACCCTGCTTCAAAATCGTATTTCCACGAATTCTCTGTAATAATTTACTCTTCGCATATAATTACTTTCATAAAAATGACGTAAAAAAAATTCTAAATGGTTTTGGAATTTGAATTTTAAACGAAGAAGAAGAAAAAAATGAAAGAAAAGGAAAAAAGAAAAAATTCACTCTCCTTAGAAAAATACCCCCCCGTTCTCTCTCTCTCTCTCTCTCTCTCTCTCTCTCTCTCTCTCTCTCTCTCTCTCTCTCTCTCTCTTTATCCAACGTTATATATAATGAAATATTTTTTTAAACATATGTCTGCACTTTCGATCGACAAAAATAATACTACGCGATTGTTTCCGACACGATTGACTTTATGGATCGAAAAAACTCCAAAAAAAAAAAAAAAAAAAAAAAAAAGAAAAAAAAAGAAAAACAAAAGAAAGAAAAAAGGAGAGAAAAAAAGAAACGTCAGAAGAATGTAGAAAAGAGAAAGGACGAAAAAAAAGAGCCGAGACGAGAAGACGATAGCTTTATGTGTGAAAAAAAAAAAAAGAAAAAAGAAATACAAAAAGAAAAAAAAAGAAATAAAGAAAAGAAAAAAGAAAAACGAGAAAAAAGAAATAAAATAAAGAAATAAAGGAAAGAGAAAAAAGTGGTCTGGAAGCAATTCGAACACCCGTTGCAATTCACCCTTCGAATCTCGAGGGGGTGATATTCGAGGGAGTCTGGTATTACAGAGAGTCGTCGTAGTGACTAGAGAGGGTGAAGGGGAGATATAGTAATAGTAGTGTAGTAGTAGTAATAACGGTGGTAGTAGTAGTATAGTAGTAGTAGTAGTAGTAGTGGTAGTAGTAGTAGTAGTGGTGGTGGTGGTGGTGGTAGGTAGTGTATTGGTAGTGATGGTAATGTTGATGGTGGTGGTTGTTGCGTTCGTTCGAAGACCACCCCTTCCAAGTTCGATTCGCGTAGCGTCGCGTCGCGTCGTGTCGCGTCGCGTCGCGTCGCGTCGACGAGTAGCAGGAGGGACGCCGACGTCGGGACGCCGCGTCGCGTCGCGTCGCGTCGAGTCAGTATCCGCTACATACATACATGCATACATACATACATATATATGTATGTATTATATTGGAGTATCGTCTCTATGTGACTTTCAGTTACTAACAGATCGTACGAACGTTTGCATCTGAGATCTTGAGACGAGATCTCAGAGAGAGTAGG
>NC_140826.1:2577500-2582500 GCF_050613455.1 Vespa mandarinia | reverse complement strand
GATTCTTTTTTTCTTTTTCTTTTTGTTTTGTTTTGTTTCGTTTATTTTTTTTTTTTTTTTTTTTTTTTCACCACTTAACCCCCCCGACCACCATCATTCCTTCGTAACTTTTATCAGACAAATATTCGGTGAAATGGGATGCGAGAGCCCGGGGGTTTAGTTTAGTTTCGATCGAATCGTTTATACGCATTTGAGAAAATAATGATCGTGCAATTATCGAGACAATAATTTTTCAGATGAATTTTAAAAAATAAATCATCCTGTGAATACTTCTCGTGATATTTCTTTCTATTACTTTTTTCTTTTTCTTCTTCTTTTTCTCTCTCTCTCTCTCTCTCTCTCTCTCTCTCTCTCTCTCTCTCTCTCTCTAATCGATTGTGAAAGTAACAAAGCGTAGAGAATTTTTCTTTTAACTTTTGACTCACCCTATATAAAACGATAGTAATGGAACGTTATAGACGAGAACGTTTTTAAAGAATAGTAAAAACAGGAAATTCTTTATGCAGATCAATTCGATTCGTGTTCGATTCGAACGAATAATTCCAAAGTTTTGTTATTGTATTCGATATAAGCGAGTGTAAAAAAAAATCTCTTTTATATATATATATATATATATATATATATATATATATATATATATAATGGAAATAAATACTATTAGGAATATTTAAAAAAAAAAGATAGAATTGTAAAAAAAATTAGAAAATCATTCACGTATATTTCTTTTTGGAATGGAAATATATAATATATTGAACATAAATATAAATATATATATATATATTTTTTTTTTTAATATATTGTATTTAATAAAAAATATATATGTATATTATTTAAAAAAAAAAAAAAATAGATAAATACAAACATATATAGGTATGAGTATACGTGGAGCACACACACATACACATATATATATATATATATATATATATATATATATATATGTGGTATATAAAAGAACAAAGGAATTAGTAGTGTTGTATTCTTTGCTCGTTAGAGAGTGACTAGAATGGAGAAGAGAAGTCTCGAGGGCGAAAAGAAGAAGAAAAGGATCAGAAAAAGAAAAAGATAAAAAAAAAAGAAAGAAAAAAGATAAAGATAAAGAAGAAGACTAAGACGAAGATGATGATGTTGATGACGATGACGATGACGATGACGATGATGGTGATGAATAAGGAAAAACGATTACTTTAGCCTTGTACGTACAAAAAGTTTCAACGAGCGCCAAGAGTGCCTTTTACGATGGAAAAATGCGTCGTAACTTTGCGATAACATCGCGTTTAACATTAATTAAACTGTTCGAATAGAAACAAAGAAAGAGAGAGAGAGAGTGAGAGTGAGAGAGTGAGAGAGAGAGAAAGAGAGAGAGAGATAAACAGATAAACAGATACAGACGTTTCGATCTTGACCAAGTTAATTCACAATGTGAGAAGATTATTTATTTTTTTCATTTATTTTTTCATAAAATAAACAAAGGAATAGTAATTATAATAAGCTTTGATTGCACAATATTTAATCATATAAATATATATATATATATATATATATATATATATATATAAATGATGTGAATTATTATTAAAACAAGTTTGATTTAAAATATCATATAAAAGTGATCTGATTAATATTCATGCATACATAAATATTTATATTATTAATATAAATTAACTTCTTCCCTTGCATATTAATATTAATATTAATATTAATATTAATATTAATATTATTATTATTATTTTTAAAATGTATTACAAATTGTTACGTAACAAATTCAATGTATTTTCATAATTATCGTCGTAATTGTATCGATAATGAAACGGACAACATTTTCTATATGCAAGGAATGAAGTAAGAAAAAAGAATTTAAAAAAAGAAAAAAAAAAAAAGAAAAAGAAAAAAAAAAGAAAAAGAAAAGAAAAGAAAAGACGAAGAAGATAAAAAAAAAAAAATAAAAACAAAAGAACAGAGTAAATAAAAAGAATAAGAAAGGGATCGTGCGTGAATGAATTAATTAATTCTAGATATTATAATAAATTATAATATTTTGAATTAAAAATGTTGATGGGAAAGCCAAGTTCGCGTTCGTTTAGCGATCGATAAAGTGCGTCTTGCGTGGCACGCGTTATTGAATCCATCTCTCTCACTCTCCCTCTACCCTCCCTCCTTCCCTCTCTCTCTCTCTCTCTCTCTCTCTCTCTCTCTCTCTGTCTCTCTCTCTTTCTCTCTCATTGTAGAATCCTATATTCGACCTCCGATACTTCCGACACGTATATTCTAACAAGTTTCGTATTGGCGACGTTGGTAAAAAGTGAAATCTCTCGTGATTGTGTGAAAAAAAAAAAAGAAAAAGAAAAAGAAAAAAAAACTTTCCTTAACTTTGCAGAAATAGAAATAGAAATAGAAAGAGATAAAAAGAAAGAGAGAGAGAGAGGGGGAGAGTGGGGGTGGGGGGAGAGAGAGAATCTTCTCTGTCGTCATCATTTAAAGGATAGAACGGTGACGAAAAGTGGGTTGAGGACGATCACGTCGAGCTGTGATGGATTAATCGTTTCGCTAATCCTTTTTTCTTCGTCTCTCTCTTTCTCTCTCTATCTCCATCTTTATCTTTTTTTTTTTTTTTTTTTTTTTTTTTTTTATTTATTTGTAACGTTAATCCGTAAACGGTAAGCCCGATTCTCTCGCATTGCAACGATTAGATTTCTTTTTTTTTTTCTTTTTTTTTTTTTTCTTTTTTCTTTTCTTCTTTTACTTCTTCTTCCGACATATATATCTGTGTTAATAATGAATTATTACTCTTTCGATCTTTTCACAATTTATTTATAGACTTTACTCTTCTCTTTTATTTTTTTTTTGTTTTTTTTTTTTTTTGTTTTTTTTTTTTTTCTTTTATGTCAAAAAATTTTCAAACTGTCTAATAAAACTTAATGATTAATTTTAAGAATAGTACAATCCATACTTCAGTATTTCTTTTTATCTATTAATTTTTTTTCAATTATCTCTTAAATCTTACAATCAATTAATCAATCTGACAAAATTTTTATTATATAAATATATATATATATATATATATATATGTATTTATGTATAGATACACACAGATACACGTGATATATACGTATTTGTAGTGGGAGAGTTATAACGATAGTAGCGGTGGGGAGTAGGTTGGGGGGGAGGAGGGGGGAAAGAGTAAAGTATTATAATTTTCGACGAAAGAAGAAGAAGAAGAAGTTGAGTGTTCTACGAAGTGGAATCTCTGTCAGCAACCGAAAGACGATGCCCTGGGGTAGACCTTGTCTCTTTCTTTATCTTTCTTTCTGTCCTTTTTTCTCTCTCTCTCTCTCTCTCTCTCTTTCTCTTTCTCTCTTTCTCTCTCTGTGTGGCTGTTGCTTGCATTCCAAGGTTGCATCTGGACCTCCCGACATCTAGAAGGCTCGTGCGCAACGTGCCGAACTCGCATACCGGGGTTGTACGACTTATAACACGTGTTGAAAAAAAAAAAAAAAGAAAAATAAAAGTTTTATTATTATTATTATTATTATTATTATTATTATTATTATTATTATTATTATTCATTTATTCTTTCTTTCTTTCTTTCATTCTTTCTTTCTTGCTTGACTAATTTTAATATTTTTTCTTTTACGATTTTTTTTTTATTTCTTTTTTTTTCTTTTTCATTTTCTTTCTTTTTATTTTTTTTTAACTCTTTTTTTTCTTTTTCATTTTCTTTCTTTTTATTTTTTTTTTAACTCTTTTTTATTTCTTTTTTTTTTTTTTTTTTATTTCATTTTTTTATTTTTTTATTTCTTTTTTTTTTTTTTTTTTTTTGTAAAATCATGTGCGACAATATTTTCGATCTATATAATAAAAAAAAAGAAAAAAAGAAAAAGAAAGTATTACAGAATTTATAATAGTCCAAAGAGTGAAGATATATATATATATATATTTTTTTTTTTTTGTTTTTAAGAACTATATTTCTCTTTGATTATCTTGATTTGAATTGATGTATAATGTTTTTTTTTAGGTTTATAGCTTAACCTATTCAAATGGTTTCTGAAATTTTGTTAAATTTTTGTTTTTTATTTCTTTTTTTTTTTTTTTTATTTTATTTTTATTTTTATTTTTATTTGTATTTTTTTCTAAACTCTCACAATAGAGAATTGTTATTCATATTCGTCGTCTCTTCGTCACGCCGAATTAATAATTATTTAGAATCATACTAGAATCCTATAAGCATTTAATTTTTCAGTGACATTTAAAAAAGAGAGAAAGTGATAGAGAGAGAGAGAGAGAGAGAGAGAGAGAGAGAGAGAGAGAGAGAGAGAGAGAGAGAGAGAGAGAGAGAGAGTGAGAAAGAGAGAGAAAAGAAGAGAAAGAGATTATAAGGAATGTTATTTTTATAAAAAGGCGAAATAAAAAAGTAATTCTCAATGCGAATAAATCCTAATAAATAGATATAACAAAAAGAAAAAAAAAAAAAAAAAAGAAAAAAAAAACGCGAGATTAGAATCCATTCCTTATTCATTTGTAATTATCCATCAAATTTTCCTTTTATGAATAATTTGTAAAATCATTATTTTTCATTATTTAAATAACGACAACGAATATCCTTATCGGGTATTACTTTAATTTTTAAACGCCATTAATTTTTAAACGCCATTAATTTGTAAATGTATTAAGTTTAAAAAGATAATAACACATTTTTTCCTTTTGCTATTTTTTTTTTGTTCGTTCCTTAAGAAAAAAAAAAAAAAAAAAAAAAAAAAAAAAAAAAAAAACGTGTGTGCGTGTGTACGGTGAGATAAAAAAAATTCAAATCTTTCGACTTGATTACCACGTTTTTTTTTTCCTTTTTTTTTTTTTTTTAATTTATCATAATAATTTCTTTTCTTTCAAATTACAATTATAAATTGCGAGTTTAAAAACTTCGCATTGATCGTTACAATTCCCTTAAATTATAATACGACGAGTAAAAAAAGAAAAAAGAAAAAAGAAAAAATATTCACTTC
>NC_140826.1:2557500-2565000 GCF_050613455.1 Vespa mandarinia | reverse complement strand
CAAAAGAAGTCGACTTCAAAGAGTTTCATGGTTCAATCTCGCGTTAATTAACGAGGGATTAGCTGGACAAAAGTAATATCCTGCAGTAGATTAATTATTGAACTACGTACTGGACCATGGAAATGCATATGTTTACACATGTGTGTGTGTGTGTGTGTGTTTACGTGTGCATACGTGCGCGCGTATGTGCATTTATGTATGTATATTCGTGCCGAAGTAAGTAATGACAGGGAGAGAGAGAGAGAGAGAGAGAGAGAGAGAGAGAGAGACAGATATAGAGAAAGAGATAAATAATAATACTAACAATAAAAGTTTTTTGACGTATTTTTTCTCTCTCTTCTTTTTTTTTTTCTTTTTTATTTTTTTTTGACAAATTAATCGACTCTTTTTTTAATCTGATACTCTTTTTGACAAATTAATCGACTCTTTTTTTTTAATCTGGTACCCTTTTTAATCTACTTTCTCTCTTACTCTCTCTCTCTCTTTTTTTTTTTTTTCTTTTTGCTTTAATTTCAACGAACCCAATTAAAAATGATTTGCAAATTAAATAAAGAACAATCTTAATACAATATATTATATACATTAAATATGATAGGTAAACAATAGTTTTTTCTTTTTTTTCTTTTTTTTTTTCCCATTATACGTACACGTACACGCATACGTTTACAAATTTTATACGCGAATTACGTATACGTACATACATACATACATACATACATACATACATAGATACATACATACATACATACATACATACATAGATAGATAGATAGATACATACACACATACATACATACATAGATAGATAGATACATACATACATAGATACATACATAAATATATACATATGTAAATACATGTATATAAATATTTAATGCAAATGATAGCTAACGCATTAACATTCAGTCGAAATAATGATAATTTTCTAGTTGACCTTGGGAAAGGAAAAGAAATAAGAAATTAAAAAAACGAATATATATATATATAATGTATTGCTAATTTGGATTCGGTATGAGGAGAAATAATATCGTTGCCGTTGTTATCGGGACAGGAAGTCAAAGACGATGTTCGGTTTGGAGTTTGGTGAAGGGTACATAGGCACAAGTACACGTGTATAATGTATACTTTATACACAGAGACACATACACATACACACAGACACAGACAAGTTTCTGTACACAAAGAAGATACATAGAAAGTGGTTATATGTCGTTACGACGTAGAACGCGCCCATAGGTGTGGCGCTATCACGATTATCATCCTTCTCTTCCTCTCCCTCTCTCTCTCTCTCTCTCTCTCTCTCTCTCTCTTTCTCTCTTTTGAACCGGTTAGCTCTATCGAGAATGATAAAGGAAACTCTCCGTAGGTGATAAGAGCACTTTGACACCCTGCTGCTATTACTGGCACAACGACTATTACCGTATCTTGACTTTACCTGTATTGCTATAGGAAAGATAGAAAAAGAGTGAGAGAGAGAGAGAGAATGAGAGAGAGAGAGAGAGAGAGATAGGTCAAGAGGTCACTGGTTTCGTGGGAATGTCTTCTTCCAACATCGAGATACGATCAAAATCGAGGGATATAAACGGCTTCTTTATCATTTTAACGACGGATTTTAATGAAATAATCACTTTTTCGAAAAACTTTGTTTCACGTTAAAGGTAAAATAATAGCAAAAGAGAGAGAGAGAGAGAGAGAGAGAGAGAGAGAGAGAGAGAGAGAGAGAGAGAGAGTGAGAGAGGGAGAGAGAGAGAGAGATTAATTAATGAAATGTTATCATCTTTTTGAAAGATAAATATCTTCTTTCCTATTATTTATTTTCATGAGATTTATCTCTTTTTGTTTTCTTTTCGTTTAATAATTACCATAGTCAATAATTAATATATTAATATATTTTTCGTAAAAATAAATGGAAAAATTGTATGGATAGAAAAATAGATAGATAGATAATAAAAGAGAGAAATAGCACTTTATAAAAATTTATTCATTAGTTCGAAATTAGATATTAAAGAGAAAAATTCATTCGATTTAATTCATCGCATATGAGGAAAGAAGTTGTAATATCTACGACAAAGTGAGAGCGAGAAAGATATATATATATATATCGGATAACGCGTGTAAAAGAAAGAGATGGATATAATATAAGAGGCAATTTAAAATAACTTGAGAGAAAGAGAGAGAGAGAGAGAGAGAGAGAGAGAATATTACCTGTTATAATATAATGCCTGTAAAAGAGATAGATTTATAAAAATCAATTTAAAAAAGCAAGAAAAAAAGAGACAGGTAATCTCTCGAATAATATGTTGTAAAAGAGAGAAAGAAGAAAAGAAAGGATATTTATTTATTAATATATATATATATATATATATATATATATATTTCTTAATTATATATATGTATATATATATATTTACATATATATTTCTTAATTAGGATAATAAAAACGACCGATGGAATGACGTCAGTATAAAATATCGGTCGACTTGTTTATCAAATAATTTTAATGTCATACTTTTGAAGAACAGGAAAGAATAGTGGGAGTAGGAAAAAGAAAGAAAAAGAGAGTGGAGGGGGAGGGGCGGGAGAGACGATGAAGAGATAAAAGTGGAACGCATATACATATTCATGGAGACAAAGTTGGCGATGATGATGGTTATATGGTGGTGGTGATGGTGTTGGTGGTTGTATGGTGATAATGGTGATGGTGGTTGATAGTGATCATAGTCGATCGAATGAAATTAAAATGAGTTTTTAATTGACACTAGCCGCTATGTCACAAACTCTTAATCCCTTTCATTTATATTATAATCTTTAACGATCGGAAATTGTGTAATTTTTAACGTAGAAATTTGATTACTGTCGCAATTAATTTTAAATATGGCGAAGAGAGAGAGAGAGAGAGAGAGAGAGAGAGAGAGAGAGAGAGAGAGAGAAAGAGAGAGCTATATAAATTTTTTATAAGCATTCACAAATTTTCATTAGATATTAATGATCGAGATAAGGAAGAGTCCAATATTTTTATTTAATTTAATTTCACGCTTACCTGTTATATTTATTATTTTAAATATTAGATTTAATATTTAATTATATATGCATTATTATTATTATTATTATTATTATTATTATTATTATTATTATTATTTTTATTATTATTATTATTATTTTTATTATTATTATTATTGTTATTGCATGCTTAATCGATAAATTTTTTGGTATTATTATTATTATTATTATCATTATCATTATCATTAATAATAATAATATTTTTCTACTAAGATAATCGATCTTCCTTATTTCGTCCTTGATTTATTATCGATTCTAATTCTCTTCTTTCTTAATTCCACTTTTATTCGTGGTTAATAAAAAAATGAAAAATAAAAATAAAAAAAAAGAAAAAAAAAAGAAACAAAAATAAAAATAAAAATAAAAAAAAAAAAGAAAAACAATAAAAAAAATGGAATAGTAGTTTTATCGTTTAGTTCGATCAGACAAAGGTTCGTTGAAGTGATACGATATCTTAATACGTTATCCGGCCGTTAAACTTGACACGCGTCAAGGTCGTTCTTATGACGTCTCTCTTTCTCTCTATCTCTTTCTTTTTAAAGTATCTTTCTCACGAAAGATAAAGACAGAGAGAAACGTCTGTTCTATGCATTCGAGAGTAAAAGAGATGAAGCTTGAAGAATATAATAGTAGGTAGTAGTATTAGTATGTATATGATGATGGTAAAGTGGTGGGAATGACGAAGGTTGGGAGGGTGGGAGGGAAGTGGTCGGATAGAAGACGCCATAGTCCTTCTTCCAGAGAATGAGAGAGAGAGAGAGAGAGAGAGAGGACGACATATGGACCGGATGTAGAATGACGAACGATGATAACTCGAACCTTGGGAACCCTTCAGAAACAACCTTTTATTTCCTGTGTGTATCCATGTATATATGTATGTATGTATATATCTATGTATGTATGTATGTGTGTGTGTGTGTGTGTTTTTTATTTTTCTCTTTTCTCCTGTTTTTCTTTTTCTTTTTTCCTTTTTTTTTTTTTTTTTTTTTTTATCTTTTTTTTTCTTCCTCTTTTTTTTTCCCCCCTTTCGAACGTTTCTTTGAAACGAATTTACATACACATATCTCTTTCAATATTTTGTATTCTTATTTATTTATTTAATTATTTATTTATTTATTTATTTATTTATTTATTTATTTATTTATTTATTTATTCGTTATTGTTCATCATTCATGAATTAAAATGACAATGATGCCGAATAATATTAGCAATTAGAAAGATGCTTTTGGAAAACGTTTTTCTTTTTCTTTTTTTCTTTTTTTTTTTTTTTCTTTTTTTTTTTTTCACTGATGCGATTAATATAAATGTGATTATTTAAAATAAAAAAGAAAAAGAAAAAACAAACAAACAAAGAAAAAGCAAAAAAAAGAGGAGAAAGGGCGAGGAGGGAATTAGGAGGGGAAGATTAGGGAATTATTATCGTGGATCGTGATAGTGTAATTAATAATACGATAGATATTGATACGATTGATGTTGTATAATATCGATGATTCAAAGTAACGAATTAGAATTGAATACGATTAGATTTGATTGGTGCGATTTAATGTAAATATAATATTAGAAAATTCGTGTGATCGAATCAAGGTTTTACATAGATTTTTGATCGTGCGATAATATTGCGATAGAAGAAGAAACGCGATTTGATAAGAAATGTGTGATCTTTTTCTTTTTCTTTTTTTTTTTTTTTTTTTCTTTTTTTTTTTTTTCGCTTGTTTGAATTTAATTAGATAAGTTTAATATATATAACGTTCGTGTAATATTTAACAATTCATTTACTTTTTAAAACGTAAATTTGTTCTTGTTTTTCTCTTTTTTATTTTTTTTTTTACTTTTTTTTTTTATTTTTTTTTATTTCTCCTTAATTACAATTTTCAATTAAGAATCATTTGTATATATACATACATACATCTAATCATCATGATCATCTATAGTTAAGTCATTTATATATTTCATATTAGAATTATTATTTCGTATAATGGTTAGAAGTTTGCGTCTATGTTTTGATCTACCTTTTTGTTTTTTATTTTTTTTTTTTTATTTATTCCTCGTTTATTTTATTTTATTCATTTCTTTTTTTTTTTTTTTTTAACACATCATTCGTTCCTTTCTTTTCTTGTTCAATTTTCTTTTTCTTTTGTTCTCTTTTTTTTCTTTCTTTTTTTTTTTTTTTATTTATCATTTTTCATTTTTCTATTTAAAATCTTTCATTAAACGATTTCGATCGATACGATAGCTTACAATCGATTACGGACTTTACTAATCAATTTCTCTATTATTTTTATTTCGTGCTTGAATTTTTTTAAACAATCGTACGATTGAAAATGGATTTGGTTTTATTATTATTAATTTTTTTTTTTTTTTTACTTTCATGTCCCTTTCGCTTCAAATCGTTTTTCTTCCGTCTCACTTTTCTTTTTTTTTCTCCCCGTTCCTTTTTTTTTTTCTTTTTTTCAAACCTTTCAATTCTCGAATTTTCGTTCGAAAGAATGAAACAAAACAAAAAAAAAAAAAAAAAAATTTTCTTCTCGCGAGAAGAGTGATATGGTTTAATAGAGTGACATGGGTGGAAACGGGTTGGTGGTTGGGGAGGAAGCGTGATAAGGGGAGAGGGTAAGAGAGGAAGGGATTTAAAATGTCAAGAATATGGTGGTGGTAGAGGAAAGGTGGGGTGGGAGGAGGAGGTAGAGAAATTCTTTCGATTGATTATTCGGTCTAACAGTTTTGCGTTTCCTTTCGTTACGCTACGTTCGTCTCTCTCTCTCTCTCTCTCTCTCTCTCTCACACTCTCTTTTCGATATAACTTGTTTTTTTCTTCCTCCCACCCTCTCTTCTTCCCCCGTTATATTCCTATGTGAAAGCTAGTATCCCGCACGGATATTAGCTATATATTTCTATATATTACTAATACACGCGTTTAACTTTTGCACACCTGCGAGAACTGCTGGGTTGCGTCCTTGACTCACTTTTGAATGAAACGCCATTTTTTAATTCCTCACTATGGAACGAAATTCTCGTTCTGTATTCCTCTTTTTTCATATTCTCTCTCTCTCTCTCTCTCTCTCTCACTCTCTCACTCACTCTCACTCTCACTCTCTTTATCTCTATCTCTATCTATTTATCTATCTATTTATCTATCTGTCTTTTTAATTCATTTTATTTGTTTTTGTATTTTTTTTTTGTATTTTTTTTTTGTATTTTTTTTTTTTTTTGTATTTTTTAAATTAATATTTCTCTTCTTTTTTTCTCCTTTTTTTTCTTTTTATTTTTCTTAATACATCATAGTATAACGAAGTTCTTCTAATTTTTAAAAAGTTGCTGGTCTGCGTTATTTTTCTGTATTTGCTCCCACCCCCCCGCCCATCCCCCTCTCCCACTACTCCCCCCAGCCTTTTCTTTTTCTTTTTCTCTCTTCACATTTTCTTTGAAGTATATTCGAATAAGTATATTTTTCTTTTTCTTTTCTCTTTTTTTTTTCTTTTTTTTTTCTTTTCTTTTCTTTTTTTTTTTCCTTTCTTTTTTTGTTAATTTAAAAGAAATTTCTCATCCAAATTATTTTTATATCTAATCGTTATATTCATTTGATATTAGAATGATACTTATTTTTTTTGCATCGATCAACATTAAACATCCTTCTTTTTTCTCTCTTCGTTCCACCATCCATGTCATTATTTTGCCCAATTTTATTTTTCGTTTGAAAGATCAATGTGTAAATTGAAAGTCAAAATTCAAATGAACGTTTAATTTAATATTAATCGTACAAAAGTGATTAATTTGGAATCATCGTTGTTCGATCATTCTCGATTCTTATCGATAAAACGATATTTTTATAATTACATTTCATTTAACATAAACATCTCTCTCTCTCTCTCTCTCTCTCTCTCTCTCTCTCTCTCTCTCTCTCTCTCTCTCTCTAGCTAGTTTATCTTTCAATGTAAAAATCAACAATTTAGTTGAATCTATCTGCTAAGATAAAATTAGGTCAATCATGTAGAAAATTATTATTACAGTCATTGGTGATTTCGACAAAACAGTATTTTAGTAATTATATTTCATTCAATATACATACATTTCAATCATACACATATACATATACATATATATTTATTTATATTATATATATTTATATATATATATATATATATATATATATACAACTACTATATTTAATACATATTAAATTTTAATTTTATTATTATTATTATTATTATTATTATTTTGCTTCCTACTTGACGTGTTTGTCCGCAATAAACACAAGGTATCATTAATATGGAAAACCACGCTAACGTTCTGTCGATCTATATTAATTCAAAATAGTCATTATATCCTGCTTGCAAAACAAATTTACAGAACACACGGGACTCTCTCACGTTGTGTCTCTCCATATCTATGTAAATATATATATATATATATATATATATATATATATATATACACATATGT
>NC_140826.1:2545000-2555000 GCF_050613455.1 Vespa mandarinia | reverse complement strand
CACAATGAAATCATATTTGATTATAACGTTATAAATAATTAATACATTTGATATTATCATTAAGAAAGATAGTGAGAGAGATTGATTAGATAATGCTATTGTTTTTTATTTTCTTTTTTCTCTTTGTTGTTTTTATCGTTTTCCATGGAGAAAGAAATGATGGAATCACAAAATATATTTTTGGAATTTTAACGAGGACGTCTATGGTAAATGTATTATATACATACATACATACTTATACACACACACATATATATATATATACACATAAATTTCCGTATATATATTCTCTCTCTCTCTCTATCTCCTTTTTCTCTTTTCACTTTGTCTTCGTCTTTCTCTCGTGCGGTTTTGTTCGGTCACCGCACGGGTGTCGGTTTCGCCGGAAGTTTCGCTTCGCTGCTCGTTTCCGGCTATCCAAAGGGAACTGACGATAGGAGAACACGTGTTTGTCGCAAAATACATTTTTTCTTTCTTCTTTTCTTCTTTTTTCTTTTTTTTTTTTTTTCTTTTTTTTCCTTTCCTTTGGCTTCTCAATCTCTCTCTCTCTCTCTCTCTCTCTCTCTCTCTCTCTCTCTCTCTCTCTCTCTCTCTCTCTCTCTCTCTCTCTCTCTCTCTCTCTCTCTCTCTCTGTTCCTTCTTCATTCTCTTACATATGATTTTCTTAATTGATTGTCTCATTTATATTAACATAAATATATTTTGAAAAATTTAATCAATAGATGCGTATGTAAATGTGTAATCTCATATATTAAATTTTTAATTTTCTTCTTATCTTTTCTTCTTCTTCTTCTTCTTTCTCTTCTTCTTCTTCTTCTTCTTCTTTTTTTTCTCTTTTCTTATTTTCTCTCTTTCCCCTTTTTTTCTTTTTCTCTCTTTCTTTCTTTCTTTCTTTCTTTAATCGTTACTCGTTTTATTAATTTCATTTAATTCGTAATATTCATCGTTTGAAATAAATCGACGTAGAATTATTATTTGCCATTATTAAATTTATTCTAATCTCGTCGATTTAAAGACATTGGTTTATCTATTAATTTATACGTTCGTACGTTCCTTCATTCATGCATTCTTTTATTTCATTCATTCATTCATTCATTCATTCATTCATTCATTCATTTATTTTTCTTCTTTTATTTCTTTTCTTTTCTTTTTTATTTCTTTTTTTTTTTGTTTGATTCTTTTTCTTTTTTTTTTTCGCGCAACGAAGTATAACATAAACTAAATTGCTTTTGAAATATCATTCACTATTTTTTTTAATATTTCTAATCGCTTATATACAAAGATTTTCATTCATTCATTCATTCATTCATTCATTCATTCATTCATTCATTCATTTATTTTTCTTCTTTTATTTCTTTTCTTTTCTTTTTTATTTCTTTTTTTTTTTTTTGTTTGATTCTTTTTCTTTTTTTTTTTCGCGCAACGAAGTATAACATAAACTAAATTGCTTTTGAAATATCATTCACTATTTTTTTTAATATTTCTAATCGCTTATATACAAAGATTTCATTCATTCATTCATTCATTCATTCATTCATTCATTCATTTATTTTTCTTCTTTTATTTCTTTTCTTTTCTTTTTTATTTCTTTTTTTTTTTTTGTTTGATTCTTTTTCTTTTTTTTTTTCGCGCAACGAAGTATAACATAAACTAAATTGCTTTTGAAATATCATTCACTATTTTTTTTAATATTTCTAATCGCTTATATACAAAGATTTTCATTCATTCATTCATTCATTCATTCATTCATTCATTCATTCATTCATTCATTTATTTTTCTTCTTTTATTTCTTTTCTTTTCTTTTTTATTTCTTTTTTTTTGTTTGATTCTTTTTCTTTTTTTTTTTTCGCGCAACGAAGTATAACATAAACTAAATTGCTTTTGAAATATCATTCACTATTTTTTTTAATATTTCTAATCTCTTATATACAAAGCTTTTCATTCATTCATTCATTCATTCATTCATTCATTTATTTTTCTTCTTTTATTTCTTTTCTTTTCTTTTTTATTTCTTTTTTTTTGTTTGATTCTTTTTCTTTTTTTTTTTTCGCGCAACGAAGTATAACATAAACTAAATTGCTTTTGAAATATCATTCACTATTTTTTTTAATATTTCTAATCGCTTATATACAAAGATTTTCATTCATTCATTCATTCATTCATTAATTAATTCATTCATTCATGTGTTCATTCATTCATTTTTATTATCTTACGATTAGATTATATCTCTTTGTTACTTTAGTTGGTTTTATCTGTAATAATAATGTTCCCTCGTGAAAATTTTCTTTACTTCATAATCTCTTTATTTCTAATCTCTTAGATTCATAAAGGATGTCACGTTTTCAAAACAAAGAGAAAAGATAGGGAATTAAAAGATACGTTAATGTTTGTACATTATCGATACGGAAAACTGCGGCATTGTTGTAAGGTATATATCTACAAAGAAGTCTTTAAACTAGTATAATAATAAAAGCGATTAGAAACCAACATAGGCATTTATTATTTTGCCGTTGCGCTAGTTCGAAGTTATGAAATCGTATATATACTACGGCTTTCGCGTTTCGCATTCTTGATTCGATTATTTTAACGATATATAAAAACGATAAGAGAATTATATTAATTAGAGAAATTAATGATGTTAGATAAAACGATAGGGAAATATTATTGGAAATAATATAAAGGATTATTTTACGTATTAAAAAGGAAAAATTAAATAGACAACGTTATGATAGTTGTTGGAGTATAGAAGAAATTTTTTGACGAGTAGGAAAATGAAAAATGAAAAAGAAACAAAAAAAAAAATAAAGAAAGAAAAGAAAAAGTTTAAAAAATTAGAAAATTATTGAAGGATGAACGGGAGTGGTTGTGGGGGGAGAGGGGGAGGAAAGAATTAGAAATTTTCTTTGAGACTTTATTTTCGAGACACGTTTATATCTTGAAGAAAATTTGTTTGTTTCTTTTTTCCTTTTTTTTTTTTTTTTTTTTTTTTTTTTTTTTTTTTTTTTTTCTCCTTTTTTTGCCTTCTCCATTGATCAGGGAAAATTTATAAATCATTATTTTGTACGGTTATGCGGTATACTTTACGATGGATAATAGTTTCTCGTATTTTGCGGTTATGCGAATTCGTGTCAGTTATCTTTATATTTTTAGAATAATGTCGCCTACGTACGCGATTATCGTTGACGTAACGTTTTACTTAGAAATATTAACTAAAAATCTATACTTCAAATATATAGTCATCTCTCTCTCTCTCTCTCTCTCTCTCTCTTTCTCTCTTTCTCTATTAATTTTATAATTATTATACATATATATATATATATATATATATATATATGTGTGTGTGTGTGTATGTGAAA
Source organism: Vespa mandarinia (assembly GCF_050613455.1). Taxonomy (NCBI): domain Eukaryota; kingdom Metazoa; phylum Arthropoda; class Insecta; order Hymenoptera; family Vespidae; genus Vespa; species Vespa mandarinia. The sequence continues at coordinate 2,551,643 of NC_140826.1, read as the reverse complement.
ATTTTGTAAGTTCGTAAGTTTTACGATTTGATGAAAAATTTATTGATTTACTATTACGATTTGAAAAGAAAAAATTATCGGCTTTGATAAATTATCGGTTTTTAATTTTTTTCTTTTCTTTTTCTTTTCTTTTTTTTTTTTTTTTTTTTTTTTAATTTTTTTTTTTCTTTTCTTTTACCTTTTCGTTCACTTTTTCTTCCTTTTGTTTATCCCTTGTGAAAGATCGTGAAGAAATTTTCAATCGAATGTCACTCGATCGCAACGTTTTTAATCTTTTTTGTTCTTTTTTATCTCTGTCTTTTTTTTTTTGTTGTTTTTTGTTTTTTGTTTTTTGTTTTTTTTTTTTTTTTTTTTTTAGTTATCATTGTTATCATTATTTTGTTTTTTTTTCCTCTCGTTCTTCTTCTTTTTTTTCTTCTTTTTTTCTCTTCTTTTTTCTTTTTCTTTTTTTCTTTTTTTTCTCTTTTTTTTTTTTTTTTTCTTTTTTTCTGTCTTTGTTATCTAAAAGGAAGAAGAAAAAATGGGAATATATATTACGCCAGTTATATACATATGTATATTCGCTGACTATGCTTTTCCAACATAAAAGATAATATTCTCTATACATCAGCCGGTGATTACGAAAGTGTTCTAACTCGTATACCCTATCTTCCTTTTTGAAATATTATACATTGCTCTCTTCCACCTCTCTTCTCCTCTACCCCCTCCTTCTTCTCTCCTCCTTCTCCCCTCCTCCTTCTCCTTCTTCTTTTTCATTACTTTTATATATATATATATTTAGATAATTGATGTAATATATAAGAAAAAAGAAAAATAATAATTTAAGAGACGTTTATTAAAATATTTCTTTTTTATTTCTTTTTTTTTTTTTTTTTATTTTTTTTATTTTTTTTTTATTTTTTATTTTTTTTTTATTTCTACAACAATTATCATAAAACGTACATTGGTATGCAAGTTGAAAACTTAAAACAAAAAAAATAATAATTGCGTATTCGAAAAAAAAAACAATTGCGTATTTAGAACAAAAAAGAAAAAAAAAAAGAAAAAAGAAAAAAAAAGAGAAAAAAAAGAAAAAGAAAAATATGATCCCGGAGTATCGTTTTCGTTAAAATTAAATGAGATAACGTGAAACACGTAGGAAAATTGTTTGAAATTTTTAAAAAAGGAATATGTATGTTTATGTGTGCTTTTTGACGTTACTTTAAGTTAAAAATAGAGAGAGATAGAGAGAGAAAGAGAGAGAGAGAGAGAGAGAGAAAGAAATTGATCTTATCTCCTCCTCTTTGTAGTAATTGCACGAAGCTTTTCTCAAAAAGGAGGATTGAGAGGAGCCTCTCGTTCTCGCCCTCTTGCCACTTTCTTCGAATATTATTCGCGTTTACCCGTGAAGACATTTCCTTCCCTCTTAACGTCGACGACGAAATAGAAAAAAAAGAGAGAGAGAGAGAAAGAAAGAGAGAGAAAGAGAGAGGACGTGTCTTCCGACAAAAAGAATGAAAAGAAAATAGAGAAAAAGAGAGATAATATAGTAGGAGGGAGGTCAATTTTTCTACAGCTTTGTGTGTTTATCTGTGTGTATATATATGTATATATATATATATATATATATATATATATATATATATATATATATAGAGAGAGATGTGTGTGTGTGAGGGGGGTGGAAGGAGTGAGGAGGATGTAAGTTCATTCTCAGCACATTTTTTTTTCTTTTTTTTTTTTCATTTTTTTTTGGAACACCATCACTACTATCAACTGCTGCTCTTTCTCCTCCCTACCCCTTCTTTCTTCCTTCTCTATTCTTTCTTTTTCTCCTCCTCCTTCTCCTCCACCTCCTCCTTTTCTTCCTTCTTTTTTCTTCCTCCTCCTCATCCCCCTCCTTTCTTTTCTTCCTCTTCTTTCTCATCCTCTTCTTTCTTCTTCCTCTTCCTCTTCCTCCTGCTCCTCCTCCTCCTCCTCTTCATCCTTTTCTCGTGTGCTATCATTTCAAAGGTAGAGAACAACCCTCTGCTGTCGTCCTCATCGGAACGACGAGTAGACAATTTTCTTGGCCCTCCCCCTCCCCCCGCATCCGCCCCCGTCCCTTCTGGAAAAATCCTCGAAGCAGCATCGTGTCTACTCCAGCTATTCTTCTTTTCGTTTTTTTTTCTTTTTCTTTTTTCATCCTTTCTTTTCTTTTTCTTCTTTTTTCTTTTTTTTTTCTTTTCTTTTCCTTTCTTTTTTATTTTTTTTATTTTTTTTTTTTTTTTTTTTTTATGCGAGATTTCAAAGTCGAGAAGGCGAAATTAGGTTGATATCGTCGATTGAATCGAGATATGCATTTTGTGTGTATGTGTGTGTGTGTGTGTGTGTGTGTTGAGCTGTCTTCACATTCTTTTCACGTTATTATTAATAATATATATATATATATATATATATATATTTTTTTTTTTTCTTGTATTTTATGTTATCTCCCATTTGAGAATTTCACTAATCAATGTGTTTCTCTTTGATTTTTTCAGGTGAGTTCAATCGAGGACACTTACGAAAAAAAATAAGAGGGGGTGGCCAAGAGAAAATAAAAGTATTGTATTACTTTGATTTTTATTATTGTTATTATTTATTTATTTATTTATTTATTTTTTTTTTTATTTATATATATATATATATATAAGATTAACAATACCAGTTTTACTATATGATATTATCGAAGGTTCGTTTATAGCAATGCCAAATATTTAATACGAATATTATTTCAATTGTGCTTTTAATCATAATCAATATATATATATATATATATATATATATATATATATATATCCTATATATATGATAATTTGCAGTTATGCAAAACATAATTATGCAATATAATTGAATAAATATGCAATATAATTTTGTGATATAATTATGAAATTATAGATATGTTAATATTTATCAAAAGAAAAGAAAAAAAAAGGAAAGAATAAGCATTATAAAAGATGATAAAACAGATAGAAGTGCATACATATCTATATCTATCTGACCCTATCTCTCTTTCTCTCTCTCTCTCTTTCTCTCTATATATATATGTATGTACGTATATATGTACGTATATACATACATACATACATATACACATATATATATATATATATATATATATATATATATATATATATAAATTTCTCAAGTTGGATGTTGAATGTTCTTTTACGTGCTCTTTAATCACCATAGGGCAGGTCAGTGCACCTTCTAAAGATCTTACTACATACATTCGCTCTTGACACGCCATTTAATCGTCTCTCCTGCCGTGGGTATAACTCGTACGCACACGCGTTACAAATTATTTATCTCTTTCTATCCCCATCTCTATCTCTTTCTTTCTTATTCTCTCTCTCTCTCTCTCTCTTTCTCTCTCTCTCTCTCTCTCTCACTCTTTCTCTTTCTCTTTCTCGCACATTCAATCTCTTAACATCAAACATATTACGCGAATGCAGTTTTGATTATGTACATGAAAACAGAGATATAGATAGGAAATGAGAAAGACGGAGAGAATGAGTGAGAAAAAAAAGAGAGAGAGAGAGAGAGAGAGAGAGAAGAGGGAGACTAGTGGGGGTGGGAAGGATGGAGGAGAGATTAAAGTCAAAACGATTAATCTCGCAATTAGTACCGATCCTTATCACCACAGGCGGTCCCATTTAAGAATTCTATGGAATTAATCTTTTATCTTTTTTTTTTTTTTTATCTATCTATTTCTCTCTCTCTCTCTCTTTCTATCTCCGTTTATCCATCTATATATCTCTGTCTCTTTCTTTTTCTCTTTTTTTTTTTTTTCCTTTTTTGCCTTTTTCTTTCTTATTCGTTATTACGACTACCGATAAAAGTTTCTTTTTTTTTTTTTTTTTTTTTTTTTTTAACGCGTGAGAAACTATATCGCTTGAGTTATTTTCTAATTCGCGGTATACAGTTTCTTATGTGCATTAATTTTTTTTTTCTTTCTCTTTTTTTTTTTTTAAATTAAAATTAACGGAACAATTCTCATAATTCTCATAATGGATCTAATTCTTTTCTTTTCTTTTCTGATCTTTTCTTTTTCTGTTATTTTTTTTTCTTTCTTTCTTTCTTCCTTCCTGCCTTCTTTTTTTTTTTTTTTTTTTTTTTTTTGTTTTCTAACAGTCTGTTAAAACTGTAAACGATTGAATGATTTAATCGTATAACGAACAACACGATTATTCATGACAAATGATATTTAATTAAAGAATGAGATTGAGATATAAGATGTAATAAGATGTAATATTGAGATATAAGATGTAATAAAGAAAAGGTATAGTAATCGAAACGATCTGATGATAATCAATTTCTATTACGTGTTTAATAATTTTTTAATTTCTTTTTTTTTTTTACGATGATAATATTAATTACGATAATATAATTTTCAAAACTCTATTACGAGTAATAATAGAAAATGATTTATATATATATATATATATATATATATATATATATATATATAAAGAGAAAAAAAAAAGAAGAGAAAAACAAACTTGACCGAACGATTGAAAGGTAAAACGAATTGTTTGACGTAATTGGATTTATTCGATGGAATTAGAAATGAGATGAGAATTAGTTCCTTTCTTCTGTCTTTTTTTTTTTCTTTTTTTGTTTTTTTTTTGTTATTTTTTTTTCTTTTCCTTTTCCCGTTTTCTTTTTCTTCTTATGTTCTTTTGTTCTTTCTACCTTCTACTTTTCAACGAAGTATCGTTTTTAACAATGAAAGAAAGGAAAAAGAAAGAAAAAAAAAAAAGACGTGGTTAACATACAGGTACACATGTAAATATGTAAATATGTAAATATGTAAATATGTAAATATGTGTATAAGTGCAAGTAGAAAGACTCGATAAGTTTGACGGACATTGGCCGGTCAGTAAATATAAGGGTAAATATATAGGATGGGTGGGTGTGGGAAGGATTGAAGGGGCCGGGGGGGGGTGGTGGTAGGTTTACTCATCGATGCTGAAACTAAACGCGAAAGAATTAGGGTGGAAGATATTTCCTACGCGTGGAAACGCGTGGGCAAAACCCATCGCTCTAGTATATATATGGTATACGCGTTAATTATGTGCGCATATATATATATATATATATATGCATGTATGTATATGTACATGTACATGTACATGTATATATGTACTTATATACTTTGGCCTAATCGTGCTCCATATTTCTTCTTTTTTTTTTTTCCTTTTTTTTTCTTTTTTTTTTTATTTCTTTTTTTTTTATTTTTTTTACGAAAAATATTATCTTTTACGTTAACATACTTAGTTAACTATGTCAATTATATTTCTATGATATTTAATTCTTCTGAATTGTAATAAAATCTTCTTCGTCTTCATTTTTGTTAATCATTAAACAAAAAAAAAAGAAAAAGATAAATAAAAAGTAAAGAAAAAAAAAAAATAAAAATAAAAAGAAAAAGATCCTCAAGCGTTTACAACAAGCTATTGGACGAATGTCATAGTAATATTATTTTCCAAAAGTTTTTTCGTATTTACAGATGACAATAGATAATTAAACGATTGAATTATTAAACGCGTCGAACGTTAAAGATTATTATCGAATTTATTTATGAATTTATGTATAAAATGAAATCGAATGTGAATAAAACTTAGGAGAAAGAAATTATAATATAATTACGTATATTAAATTATATTAAATTTATAAAACATTTATATATATATATATATATATATATATATATATGTATAATTTTTTTTTTTTTTTTTTTTTCTTAAAGAAACGGATTATGAAGAGTTAAGTAACGAAATGCACAATAAAACGTGTATTCGTGAAGATAGAAAAACTAAAGGAGAAAGAGGGGAAAAAGAAAAAAAAAGGGGGCAAAAAAAAGTTTGCAAAAGAAAGGGTAAAACTTGTTCAAAGAAGGAAGCTATTTGAATTTTTGTTGAGTCGTAGCAAGAGCAGAAAGAGAGAGAGAGAGAAAGAGTCGACTGTGCAACAAAAGTCATAAATTTCGAAGTAATCTGGATTTTAGATTAGCCTTGGTACTCAGCTTACTAACGATGCTCCTAACTCTCGTTTTACTTTTACATGCTCCGTCTACTACTTCTTCGTCTACTACTACTACTACTACTACTACTACTACTACTTTTACTTCTTCTTCTTCTTCATCTTTTCCCCTCTTCCCCCTCCGCCTCCTCCCCTCCTCCTACTTCTTCTTTTTCTTCTTCCTCGACTCCGATGCAAGACGGCTCGCGAAACCTTCGTCTACTATTTTCTTTTTGAACCTTTTGCATTCTTTGAACGAGACTCAAGAGAGAACGCCATATTCTCTCTACTTCTTTGATCCACCTACACAATTATTTTTTTCAATCCCTCCTCCTCCTCCTCCTCCTCCCCCCCGGGCCCCTCCACACTCTCCCGCACCGCCCTACCATTATCGATATTTATTTAGCTTCGTTTAGATCTATTCGTTTCTTTCTTCTCTCTGTTTTTTCTCTTTTTTTTTTTCCTTCTTTCTTTCTTTCTTTTTCCTTCGTTAAAAAAAGAAAAGAAGAGGAAAAAAAGAAAAGAAAATGGTAATGATACTTAACAATAGTAATAGTATTAATAATAATAATAATAATAATAATAATAATAATGAAATACAATGTATACGAGTTAATTT
>NC_140826.1:2517500-2520000 GCF_050613455.1 Vespa mandarinia | reverse complement strand
TTATTATTATTATTATTATTATTTTTATTTTTATTTATTCTTTTTTCGAATAATTATCTCGTTTATGTCGAATCTCTCCTTTTTTTCTCTTTTTTCTATTTTTTTTTTTTTTTTTTTTTTTCATATACAATTAAAATTAAATTCGAGTATTTATAGAATATAAATATTCGAGCAAATTGTATGAAAATAAAACGATAAGAAAGAGTATGTGTGAAAGAAAGAGAGAGAGAGAGAGAGAGAGAGAGAGAAAAGTGAAATTATTTTATTTATATAAATTCATGTTTTTTTTTTTTATTCTTTCTTTTTTCAAAATCTTTTTGAATCTTTTATTCTTTCTTATTTATTAATTTTTTTCTTTTTTTATTTCTATTTTATATCTTTATACGTAACAGTGATTGGCATCGTTACAACTGGACGTATTTTTTGTTATCTCATCAAATCAATAGATCAATCAAAGTGAATTAATCGATCGATCAATTAATCGATAAACAAACTAATTAATTATTTAATTAATTTACTAATAGAATCGTATTGTTATTATCGCAATTGTAATGATTTATCATACTTGAATGGTTATAGTAATAATGAATACATTAATTTGTTTGTCAATTTGTCAAAGGATCGAATTAATTTCATGATTAATAAATTATACGTCATTAATTTATCCGACAAGAAATTTGTAAACAATGTAATCCCCCATTTATTCCCTGCACATACGTGTACTCTAAATTATACTAATTATCTCGCAGAGGTGTGTTATCGATAAATTTTCATTAAAATTTTCTCATTAGGGGTTCCCTTCGTTTTTTTTCTTTTTTCTTTTCTTTTTTTTTTTTTTTTTTTTTTTTTTTTTCCTTTGACTTACCTGTTTTTTTTCGTGGAGTTTCAACGAACGTACGAAACGTAAAAAAGGAGAAAGGACGAAACAAAAATGAATAAATAAAAAAAAAAGAAAAAAAAGAAAAAAAAAAGAAAAACGAAAAACCTTGCAATTTAGATTTCGTCGTGTCTCGGTTGCTCGAGTCGACTCAACTTTTTTTCTTCTTCGATGCTCTTGAAATGTTGCAATTGTAAACATTGAAAGAGAAAAATAGAAAGAAAGAGAAATTGGAGAGAGAGAGGGAGAGAGAGGGAGAGAGAGGGAGAGAGAGAAAGAGAGAAAGGGTGAGTCGAAGTTGAAAAGAAAGGTGAGGTTTTCCAGTCTACGTAGTTTTCATTTTTTGATTTTAATACAAACCAAACTATAGTCCTCTCGAGTCTGATTCCTTCATTTCTTTTTATTCTTCTTTCTCCCTCCCTCTCTCTCTCTCTCTCTCTCTCTTTCTCTCTCTCTCTCTCTCTCTCTTTATTTTATTTTATTTTATTTTATTTCTTTTTATATTTCATTTTTATTCCTTCCTCTTTCTTTTTCTATTTTCTACTTTTCTAATTTTCTTTTCTTTTCTTTTCTTTTTCTTTTTCTTTTATCATCGTCATAACTCTACGCACTTCACGGAAAATATAATTTTCAATCGTAATTTTGATCGTAATTATCGTATGTTTGGCTTAAATTAAAGGATCGATTGAAAAAGGTATTTTGATCGGAAAAAAAATATCTGTGTGTGTGTGTATGTGTGTGTGTGTGTGTGAGTGTATGCGTGTGCATACGGATGCATGTACTTACATCGATCGGGAGAATGTTTGTGATTGACATTTAAGAAATAGCTCTGTATGGATCACTGATATTCTTTATAAGGTCGTGATAATACTTAGTTATTTCTTAAATGGGGTTAATCGTTTTTTTTTTTTAACAGATAGAATAGTCCATAAAAATCTACGAATATTAAAACTAATAATCGATAAAAAAATTTGGTAATTTTTTTTTTTTTTTTTTTTTTTACCGATATTATTACTTTATTAAATAAGCAAATAAATAATTAAATGATTAAGTAATTAACGAAGGTTAAAGTATTGATATTTATAAAAGGAAAAAAAAAAAAAATGAAAAAAAATTATTCAACGTCGAACTTTTATGGCGTTGATTTATTTATTTATTTTTTTCTTTTTCTTTTTTATTTTATCATTTATTCTACGTCGTCTCTATATTATGAATCATATGAATCATCATAGATTAGGGCCAATCATAGGTGCTCACTTTTCATTTATCGATTACGTTTACTTCATTGATCAATTTATTTATTCATTCATTTATTAACGAAGATCAAGTGTTTCATACTTCAAAAATAATATTTTACTTCGATGTTTTATCATGTAGATTTCGTTCTTTTTTTTTTTTTTTTTTCATTTTTCTTTTCTTATTTCCCTCCCCCTGTCCCCTGCCCCCTGCTCCCCCCCTAAATCGTCCGTACGAATCATCGATAAATTAAAACCAATCATGGTACGCGCTTTTTATTTATAGATTACGTTTACTTCATTAAATTGATTTATTTATTCATTCATTTTTTTTTAACGAAGATCAAGTGTTTCATACTTCGAAAATTATGTTCTACGTGGATATTTT
>NC_140826.1:2502500-2512500 GCF_050613455.1 Vespa mandarinia | reverse complement strand
ATCCTAATCTCTTACTGCTTATCTATCGATCCGACGTTAAATTAAAAAGAAATACGCGCTCTGATAAAATGTTAGTTGAATTTTTACGCATCGGCTCATCCATATAGATTTAAATTCGTTTAAAACAACGTTATCTTTTATGCACAAGGTTATTCGAGGATATCATTTTGATCTACCCTTATTTCACTCGATCACCCTGTAAGAGATAGGAAAAGAAACACGCGGATTCGTTCGTAAAAGGGTAGAAAGGGGGTGGAAGAAAAAAGGAAAAGGAAAGAGAGGAAAGAAACACCGAACTTAATTTTATCCAATCGTTCATTTGATTTTATCCAAATTCACCGTTTAAAGTAATGACACAGAGATAAAAAAAAAAAAAGAAAAAAAAAAGGAAAAGGAAAGAAAAGAAAAGAGAAGAAAAAAAGAGAAAGATATTTCCATTATCTACTAAGATAAAGGAATAAGATAAAAAAAGAAAAAAGAAAAAAAGTAAGATAAAAAGAAAAGCGAGGGAAAAAAAAAGAAAGAAAAAAAAACCCACCACCATACAAATTATTTAATTTTGTACAAATGTCGTGTCTGTCCTTGGAAAAAAAAAAACATGAGAAGTATTTCGTTTCATACATACACACACACACTACATACGTACGTATATATATATATATATAAAAAAGTTAAATCAAAAGATACATTAAATTAGTTCCCCCATTCCCCCCCTCCACCTCCACCTCGCCTTAGAGAAATTATTTACTCAGAATTTATTAAGAAACGAAATTATATGGAGATATCGATAAGAAGAAAGGTAAAATTAATTCTTATTAATCTACCCCTTTATTTATCGATCACCCTGTAGATAAGAGAAACACGCATTGCCGTGTGCCGCGTCGAAGGGCGATGCACCGCCGGCTGCCATTCTCTCTCTCTCTCTTTCTCCCTCTCTCCCCTCCTTCTTCTTCCCCTTCTCTCTTTCCAAGGATGAAAGAGAAAGAGAGACAGACAAACACACAGACAGGAAGAGAGAAAGAGACAGACAGAGAGAGAGAGAGAGAGCGAGGAATGAAAGAGAAAGAGAGAGAGAGAGAGTGAGAAAGAGGGAGAGAGGAGTAGGGAGAAAGGGAGTTGGACTGCTGCGTTCACATCCCCCACCTTTCGGTCTTCTCCGGTTTGCGCCCTCTCCTCTCCTACGTTAACAGTGACGGACGCGACCCTCGTCGGACCCCCGGTCGGGTCTACGAGGGTTGGGGCGGTCGATGCAATGTGTTTCCATAGAAACCAGACGCGCCGTCCGCCACCCTTTCCTACAGTGCATTCAACCGGGGTCTGCTCTCTACGATCTCGTCCCTTCCCCTTAACCTCTCCTTCCCCTAACCTCCCGCCGTTCCCCTTCTTCGTTCCCTTCCTTTACGAACATCTACCCTATGAAACTCTTGGAATCTTAACATTTTCCTCCTTTAACCTCCCCCCTCGCCTCCACCCTCTCTCCGTCTCTACGTCTTTTCTTATTTCCTTTTCATTTTGTTTTATTTTTTCTTTCTCCATTTTTTTTCTTTTTTTTTTCTTTTTTTTTTTTTTCTTTTACTTATTTTTATTCTTTCTCCTTCCTTCCTTTCTTTTCTCTCTATGATTCCGCGATTATAGATCCTTCTCTTTCTCTCTTTCTTTCTTTATTTCTTTCTTTCTTTCTTTATTTCTCATAACACTTTTTTCGTCGTTGTTCTTTAGTCTTTTTTTATATTTATTATTTTTATTTTAATTTTTGTTTCTTTTTTCTTTTTTTTTTTTTTTTTTTTTTTTTTTATATTATTTTGTTATTTCTTTTCTCTCTCTCTCTCTCTCTCTCTCTCTCTCTCTCTCTCTCTTTTTTCTTCGTTCCTCTTGTTCTTTCATTTTTCTTTTCTTCTCTTTCACTTTTTCTTCTTTTCTTTGCCAACAATCGTCCCGCATGTATGATATTTTATCATCGTATGGGAATCTCAGGAACCATGGTGTCTTACTTCAGCCATTTAAAAATGATATACCACCATTACTATCATCCTCACCACCACCATCATCATCATCGTCGTCATCATCGTCGTTGGTCATGTATCATCATAAATAATCTGTAATCCCCTAATTCTTATCAAAGAATTCCGCTCGAATCGTCTTTAAAACGTGTCATCAAAATAAAATACCCCATAGTTACGCATTGATCCCATCAGATTTTACTCGAGTCAAGAAGATAATAGTGTGCGGCATGCTAGTAGGTACACATTGATGGAAGGGGAAAAAGAAAAAGGCTTGCAATTTCTTTTTTCCCTTTTTCTTTTCCCTTTTTTTTTTTTTTTTTTTTTTTTTTTTTTTTTTTTTTTTTTTTTTTTGAAGTAAATCGTCGATTAGAGGAGGAAAATGGAGGATCTTTCTTCGACTCGATGAAACCCATATGTATACGTACTAACGCATACACACAGATACTCTCTCTCTCTCTCTCTTTTGCTATTTTTCATCTCTTTTTCATTGTAGTTTACGTACAAACACACACACACACACACATGGACTGTACCAGACACATAGACACGGTTAGTCTCTTCAAGTACTGGTTTTACAAAGGTGACCCGACAACGGGCTGTGGCAAGATTTATGGCTCGCCCTTGAGTTTCTTCCTCCTGTAGAAAGAATCAGAGAGAGAGAGAGAGAGAGAGAGAGAGAGAGAGAGAGAGAGAGAGAGAGAGAGAGAGAGAGAGAGAGATCGGATCGCCTAGACAGCCGGTAGAATTAATGCCGTTGGCGCGTACTCGGACGCCCGGTGTACTTTAATAAAAGGATACTCTCGTAGTATCTATACTACATATCCCATCTTCTTCTTCTTCTTCTTCTTCTTCTTCATCTTCTTCTTCTTCGTCTTCTTTGTCTTGTTTCTTTACTTCCTTCGGAAGTAGAGAAAAAAAAAAAAAGAAAAAAAAATAGGAAGATGAATAGACGTGGGATATCCTAACTTACGAGATTCCTCATTTTCATCCTCATTCCCTCATCCTCATCCTTATCCTCATTCCCTCATCCTTAACCTCATCCCCTCATCCTCAACTTCATCCTTAGCCTTATCCTTCCATCCTCTCTTTTCCCCTTCTTTAACCTTCTCCTTTTTCAACTCACTGAAGTCAATGACTTCGATATTCCATTACTGATTCTGCTTCTACTCTTCCATGCTCTTGGTATTGCTGTTGCCGGTGTTATTGCTGGTTCTGATACACTGATACACTGATGCTGCTGATGTTAATGCTAAGTGTTGTTGGTTCTGGTGCTGAGTACTGATGCTGATGCTGAGTACTGATGCCGATGCTGAGTACTGATGCTGATGCTGTTTGAGTGTTTTGGTTCTGGTACTGAGTACTACCTGGTACTACTAAATAGTGATGCTCTTGTTTTAGAACAATCCTAAAGATTCCACGATTATAATAATAATAATAATAATAATAATAAATGTTTCAATGGATTCAAATTCTTCGCCAAGCTTCCAATATTATCACTTTCTCGATCTTGATTATTGATCTCCCCTGATATTAATTTAATAATCTTGATCTTAATCTTAATCTCAATTTTCACATTAAGATCTTCTTCCCTATCTTAATCTTAATCTTGATATTGATCTTGATCTTGATCTTGATCTTGATCTTTTTAATATTTTTTTGATCTAACTCTTTCATTTTTTATTTTTTTCTTTTTTTCTTTTTTTTTCTTTTTTCTTTTTTTTTTCTTTTTTTCTTTTTTCTTTGCCCTTTCTACGAACTATTTAAATATTTCATTTTGCACTTCGATTATTGACGATTTGAGTTTTATCGACTGCATTACAAATTCCAATAAACTATGTAACTCGATGGAAAAGTATGTATGTACGTATGTATGTATGTATGTATGTATGTATGTATTGAGTTGGGTTGCGTCTAGAAAGTTTCATGTGCGCCAGTTTCTTTTTCTCTTTTCCGTCTTCTTCTCCGTCTTTTTCTTTTTTTTCTTCTTTTTTTTTTTTTTTTTTCCCCTTTGATCTATTTCTCCCCTAGGAAGTATGTATCAAAAAAGTGTCGATACGCATTCGTAGTAGATATTAAAGTTGCATTTTATTCGAAAGAAAAATTACGTTAGATCGTAAATTTTTCTAAATATTTATTTGCTTTTATTTTTACTTTTTATTTTTATTTTTATTTATTTTTTTTTTTTTTTTAGTTATTCATATTCAATTCACGTCTTATAGAAGAAATATATATATATATATATATATATATATATATATATATACAGCAATATTAAAAGTAAAATTATATTGAAAGAGATGATAAGATTTCATCATCTCTGAAAATTTCTTCTAAATTCGCACCAAGAGGATTTTCCATTTGAAAAAAAAAACAAAAAACAAAAAAAAAAAAAAGAAAAAAGAAAATCGCTCTAATATTTTATCAAATTTTCTAAATAATCTGTAACCGTATCAACGATGACACACATATGCGTTCTGTGTGTGTGTGTGTGTTTGCGCGCGTTTAAAAATTAATTCGCTAAATACGAGACATCGGATTTTGTCCAAGTTCGATTGCAAAAAAAAAAAAAGAGAAAAGAGAAAAAAGAAAAGAAAAAAAAAAAAGAAAAGCGACCAGAAAAAGACTAAAAGAAAAAAAAAATAAATAAAAGATAAAAGAGGCGTCAAGGGGTAGAAGAGGGAAGGGAATCCTTTGAAAAATTCCTGTCAATGCTCAATTAAAAAATTAATTCGTATAATAATGACACCCGGATATTGTCAGAGTTCGATTGCAATGAAAAAATGACAAAAAAAAAAAAAAAAGGGAAAAAAAAAGAACGAAGAAAAAACAACAGTAAAAAAGAACGAATGGAGAAAAGAAAAATAAGAGAAAGACAGACTAACGGAAAGAAAGAGAGAAGAGAAGAGAAGAGAAGAGTCGACTTTCTCACGACTTTCGGAGCAGCTTCGAGACCTTTCTCGTCCAAGGTCGTAGATCGTGGCGGATGAACTAGTACCTATATATATATATATATATATATATATGTGTGTGTGTGTGTGTGTGTGTGTGTGTGTGTGTAATGTGTGTGATGTGTGTGTATATATATATATATATTTTTCTCTCTTTCTCTCTTTGTCTCCTCTCTTTCTATCTCTCGTTCTCCCCACTCTTATACCAGTCTGCTGGCACTGGCCGACGAGGAAGAGAAGGGATGGAGAGAGAAAGAGAGAGAGAGAGAATCGAGCCATTCCAGGGCCATACGGATAAGAGGGATAGGTGAGGAGTGAAGTGGAGAGGGAGGATGAAGAGAAAAGGGGGGATAAAGAGGAAGGGGAAGCAAGCAGCACAGCGTGACCCCTGAACGACGTTCATCGATCGAGGGGTGCACGCACCCTGTTACCAACACGCATACCATCGCGTATACCATACACTTACACAGATAGAGATAAACAGAGACACCAATGTTTACCCTCTTTCTTCGTTGATTGGTTGTTTGGTTCGTTGGTTGGTTGGTTGGTTCGATGGTACGTTGGGTTGGTTGGTTGGTTGGTTGGTTGGTTGGTTGGTTGGTCAGTTGGTTGATCAGTTGGTTGGTCAGTTGGTTGATCAGTTGGTTGGTAACATTTGTTTCATCATTGATTTCGTACGAATTTACATTTTCAAAAAGATTTTCTTAATAATCCGATCGATATTATTACTGAGATTACGTATAGAAAATTTATCCGTATATTATAATTCGATTTAATTTATTTTATTGTTGAAGATTTCCTCTTAATCGAATATAATTTATAAATACGAAATTATGATGCTCCTTCTTTATGCTAAGGATCGATTTAACGATTGAACTCGTTGAGAATTATTTATCGAATCGATTATATCAATCGATTATATATTTATTCCTGTTCTTTTTTTTTTTTTTTTTCCTCTTTTTCTTTTCTTTTCTTTTCTTTTTTTCCTTTTTTGTATTCGTTTTTCTACTTTGTTCTTTTTTTCCTTTTTAATAAAATTTTTATCATACATGGGACGTTCTTCGAGGGAATAAAATTAATTCTTCGTTTTCAAATAGAAATGTTTTTCTTACGAAATGTATTTCGCAAACGAATATGAAAGTATAATATAAAATTCCATGAATTTGTATTGTTGTATATATATATATTAAAAATGAAAATGAACTTTAACGTTAGAAGCAGAGAGAGCGAGAGAGAGAGAGGGAGAGATGATGATGATTCAACAAACAGTCCTGTGACGCTTCTAAAACTAATAATAAGAACTTACATAAGATACGTACCTATGAGAATCTCGATTTCAATATGCTAACCATGATCTCTTCCTTGCCCTCTCTGTAAGAAAGAAGGAAAGAAAGAAAGAAAGAAAAAGAGAAAGATAAAAGAAAGACGAAGGTAGGAGAAGTATTTCCCTAAGGAGCATTCACCTCTTATCTCAGGACACGATCGAAATTCCTGCACGAATGTACTAATGTAAGAGAAAAAGAGAGAGGGAGAGAGAGAGAGAGAGAAAGAGAGAAAGAGAGAGAACATAGAAGGAAAAAATCATAGCTTTGGTCTTTGCGTAGGAACATTTTTTTTTTTGTTTTTTTTTTTTTTTCGATTTTTCTTCTTTTAATTAAGAATGGAACGTTCTTTGTTCTTCCTCAGTTCGTTTCACTTTTTTCTAACAATTTTCTATCCCCCCCCTCTCTCTCTGTCTGTCTATCTGTCTGTCTGTCTGTCTGTCTGTCTGTCTGTCTGTCTGTCTCTATCTATCTATCCGTAGATCTATCTATCTTTCTGTCGTGTCTTTCGTTAAGAGAAAGAAAGAAAGAGAGAGAAAGAAAGAGAGAGAGAGAGAGAGAGAGAGAGAGAGAGAGAGTGAGTGAGTGAGTGAGTGAGTGAGTGAGTG
The DNA here is from genome assembly GCF_050613455.1 of Vespa mandarinia. Taxonomy (NCBI): domain Eukaryota; kingdom Metazoa; phylum Arthropoda; class Insecta; order Hymenoptera; family Vespidae; genus Vespa; species Vespa mandarinia. The sequence goes on along the minus strand of NC_140826.1, from coordinate 2,505,619 downwards.
AGTGAGTGAGTGAGTGAGTGAGTGAGTGAGTGAGTGAGTGAATAAAAAGAGGCCTGTCGCGTATGAGTCTGTAAATTCGTTCAGCGAGTGGGAGAAGTACGATAACCTTCGTATTGGTGACCTTGGATTCCGAAGGATACCAACGTTTCTCTCTCTCTTTCTCTCTCTGTCTCTCTTTATACACATATATATATATATATACACATCTTTATCTATCTTTCTCTATCTTCCTGTCCTTTTTCTACGAGAGCACTCAGGTGAAACATATATGTACACCCGTCTGCCCGCAGCCCAAGTGATTTAATTAAAGAGACGAGCTTAGCCTCTTACTCGTTGTAAATATAGTGACAGAGCGAGAGAGAGAGAGAGAGAGAAGGAATGTGTGTGTGCGTGCCTGTTTAGAGAGAGAGAGAGAGAGAGAGAGAAAGAGAGGTGATGGAATTTGCTACAGGAAAGTATTATACACACCGTGAAGATGGTGGTATGTGGTATCCTACTCGCGTGGGAATAGTCCCGTGAAGAGAGAAACCAAAAGGATCTCCTGTATAGTCGAGGAACAATGCCTGCCGTCGTCTCCTTTGTGTCTCGATTTCTTTTTTTTTTTTTGTTTTGTTTTGTTTTTCATTTTTTTTCCTTTTATTTTTTTTTTTTCTGTGGTACATTTTATCTGTTTTTTTTTTTTTTTCCTTTTTTTTTATCCCCTCCGTCACTATTTCTGTCTCTCTCTTTCTGTCTCTTTCTCTCTCTCTCTCTCTCTCTCTCTCTCTCTCTCTTTCTCTCTCTGTCTCTCTCTTGTGTTTGCTTTTCGTCGTGGGTGACATGTCAAATGAATAGAGCGAAGACACACATAAATACATCTATACACACATACACACACACACACACACACACACATATATATATATATGTATAGGTATATGTATGTGTGTATGTATGTATAAATAAATAAGTATGTATATATATATACATATACATACATACATACATACATACATACATACATACATACTTTTATATATATATGTATGTATGTAATATGGAATATACATATGGGTGGTCCTCGGGAATCTTCCTCATGTGACGTCGAGAGTTCGGTGAGCGTTCACTGCCATGACCTTGAATGTTGAAAGCGCTTACCTCGGCTGATACTCGGATGAGTTGGCCGGAAGTGAATTCCTTAGAGCCAGTCGGCATTCGTCGGTTAAACTACAAACTCCTCTTGTAACTTCTTATATTCGTTAGATAGAAAGAGAGAGAGAGAGAGAGAGAGAGAGTGAGAGAAAGACAGAGACGCTCCTTCGAAGATGTTTAAAATAATCCGAGTATTTCTAATACTTCATTCTTTTTTTTATTTATCTTCTTTTCTTTTTTCTTCTTCTTTTTTTTCTTTTTCTTTTTTTTTTTTCACTCGTGTAGCGTTTCCATGTATACGATCGTTTGAAAATTACACTGTATATTATATACGCGTATTCGATTGATTATTTTTTCTTTTTTTTTTTTTATCTAATTCTTTTTTTATATACTAAATTATATATATATATATATATATATATATATACGATTATATATTATTATATCTATATATTATATAAATGTAATAGGTATAATAAATTGATTTGAAATTTCTATAAATTGTTTTACCTTTTATCGATATAAAATTGTCTAACTTTTAAGGATAAAAAAGAAAAAAAGAAAAAAAGAAAAGAAAAAAGAAAATTTCTCAGATAAAAATAAATATCTGTTTTTAATTTATAAAAAAAAAAAAAAAAAAAAATCAGATAAAAATCGTATTATAATTCGTTCAACGAACAAAAGATTAGCTGTGATTTTATCAAAACGAGATTTTTATTAAGATAATTTTCCATAGTATATTTCTAATTTTAATTTACGTGTACTTAAATTATATGATCATTGTATCGAACGTTATATAAAAATATTATAAATAGATTGATATTAGAAAGTAAAGGATATATGTATACATATATTCTCGAAATTTGTATCGTAATATACAACGTAACGCAAGTAGTATTGTTTATCGGTGATATTTGGTATGTGTTTATCTATGAAGTCATTGAAAGGGCGTGGTCCGTCGTTGATAAGTGGGGATCAGTCGTCTTTAACTTTTCGTTCGAGTAACAATAATACTCATTGATATTATGATCGAACGATCGTTAAGATCGCTACGTTAGTAGTAGCCAATCAACCTTTGGAAATATCTTAATAAATAAAACGAAAGATTAATTGTATTTAACGGGACGTAATATTGCTGCAAGATTTCTTAAATGATTTATATATAATATAACATCATATCTATATATATATATATAAGTAAAAAATATCGTATATTGGATATAATAAAAAGTAAATGTGAGAAAAACGTCGTTCGTAATAGGTTAGAAAGATATAAATATATATATATATATATGTATCTAATAATAAGCGATAATATTAAATGGATAAATATTAATATGAAATTGTTTGGAAAAATAAATGAAATAATATGGAATTAAATTATTTGTTACAGGGATGCCGGTTGATTGAAGATGGCCTCGCCGACACCCTCGCTGGAATCGCGCGCGAATTCCCTCGGGTCCCTGGCCTCGCTGTCTCCGTTAACGGTGAGCGGCAGTTCCCCACCTGCTAGCGACTCGGCAATCTGCGACGTCGACAGTTGCGACCTCTGCCTGGACGCACCTAAAGCAGGGGAGGCCTGTCCCCGTTGCCGTCTTGGTGGTGCCGCCGGCGTACGTTGTACCGGGTGCAAGTCAACAGAATCAGACGCGGTAGCCCGTTGCTTCGATTGCGCCAATTTCCTTTGTCCAAATTGCGTTATGGCCCATCAGTTTATGCATTGTTTCGAAGGTCACCGAGTATTAAATCTCGGGGATTCGAAATTGGAGACTGTAAACAACGGAGGCAATTCAACAACGGAATTGCCTAAGAACAATCTCGTTATCAACGGTGGTAATAGTAATGAGGAAAAAACATTGTTCTGTCCGCGTCATAAGCAAGAACTATTGAAATATTTTTGCCGCGCGTGTACTGTATTGGTATGTAAGGAATGTACTATAACCGATCATCCTGGTCCATTGCATGATTGCGCCCACGTATCAGAAGTT
>NC_140826.1:2482500-2487500 GCF_050613455.1 Vespa mandarinia | reverse complement strand
GAAGAGAATAACAATAATAATAATAGTAAATATTATTATTATTATTATTATTATTATTGTATTATTAATATTATTATTATCATTATCAACATCACTATTATTATTATCATTATCATTATTATTATTATTATTATTATCATTATTATTATTATTATTATTATTGTTATTATTATTATTATTATTATTCTCGACATAAGTGTACTATATATGTACGAAGGTAAAATATAACAACATTGTAATAAGAGGATTAAAAGGAATAGATAAAAATGAGACGAAAGAATACTAAACAAAACGAAAAAAATAAGAATCAACGATCATTGCAAATTAGCCAACCCCTGCGATTATTACTATTATTATTATTATTATTATTATTATTATTATTATTATTATTATTATTATTATTATTATTATTATATTATTATTATTATTATTATTATTATTATTATTATTATTATTATTATTATTATTATTATTATTATTGCATTGATCGTTTTCTAGCTCATAAGCGGCATATATATATATATATATATATATATATATATATATATATTATATATTTATTATACGAGAGGAGAGAAAAAAAAAGAGACAGGCTCATTATTATTAATAATTATTAATTGTATCAATGATTTTTATTATATATATTATTATTATTAATATTATTATTATTATTATCAATTATTAATTATTAATAATAATAATAATTATTATTATTAACATTATTAATATCGTCATCACGTAGAAATATGAAACGTGAAGATCGACGGTCGTCGATGAACGAGAGAGAGAGAGAGAGAGAGAGAGAGAGAGAGAGAGAGAGAGAGAGAGTGAGAAAAACATAATTCATAAGATTTGAAAGAAGAAAGAACCAAAAGAAGTGGTAGAGGAGGGAGAAGGTGGGTAATTAGTAATATTAAAGTAAAAATAAAATTAGATATTGATAAGATGGACGAGATAAGATTTTCTTTTTCTTTTGGATTTTTCTTTCTTTTTTTTTTCTTTTTTTTTTTCTTTTTGTTCTTTTCTCTCTTAATACTTTTTGATCGATTACCGTCGATCCTCAAGAGTTCTTCACATATACACATGCACACGTGTTGAATACATACATACATATGTACATACATAGGTACATATATACATACATACATACATACATACATACATATTGTGTTTTGTATAATGTTAAGGATGCATTCTATAGGCTTATGTCAGGCTTCTTCTCTCTTAAGATTTTACTCTATTATCGTGTATGAACAAAATGACTATAACTAGAGAGAGAGAGAGAGAGAGAGAGAGAGAGAAAGAGAATGAGTGAAAGAGAAAAGAAAGCGAGAAGATAGACGTGGGAAGACAGCAGCAAAAAAGGAAGAAGAAAAAAAAGAAGAAGAAGAAGAAGGAAAACCAGAAATAAATTTTTGTTCGAGACAAACGTCGCGTATCTGAGAGAACGTCGTTCGATTGATCCAGTAATAACAAAACAGTAACAAAACAGTAGCAGCAGTAGCAGCAGCAGCAGCAGCAGCAGCAGCAGCAGTAGAATTATGTGTGTGTATGTGTGTGTGCGTGAGAAAGAGAGAGAAAGAGAGAAAGATTTTAATAAGCATATGCGTACGTATATGTGTTGTATAAAAACGGACTGGCGTATTACGATATAATGAAGCATAGAATTAAGAAATCTCCAGTATTCCATGGTGTCTGTGTATCGTAATCGTGACTCGTTTTATCTATTATTATTATTATTATTATTATTATCATTACTATTACTATTACTATTACTATTACTATTACTATTATTATTATTATTATTATTATCATTATTATTATTGCTATTATTATATATGCTATTATCGAATGATGACGATGACGATTATTATTACTACTATTATTATAATAATAATAATAATATTATTATTAATATAACTATTTTTTAATCGAGAGAGAGAGAGAGAGAGAGAGAGGCGAGCATCCCTATTAGAGATTTAAGGAGTTATAATATTGAAAGTGAGAGTATGTGTGCGTGTGTTTTAAAAGGGATGAGTAATATAATGCGAAGAATCTATACAGATATATATATATATTACATGTATATATATATATATATATATATATATATATATATATATATACATATATCATTATAAGTCGAGTGTTTTTTCGTCGGCCATTTTCTGGTGCCGCCCGCCATCTTGTTATTACTATTGTAAGTCGTAATAATTGTCCGATTGAATGTCTAGTCATGGCCTCTCGAAATCTTTGCTACTTTGCGATTGCGCTTAACGAGAAGCGATGAATATAATATATAGGGTTAAAGGGATAAGAGGAGGAAAAGATGATGGGAGTTGGGGTGGGAGGAAAGGAAATTAAAATGAATATACCAAAAAAAAAAAAAGAAGAAAAGAAAAAGAAGGAATGGGAAAATCTATAATTGATAATTTACCAAATATTTGAGAGAAATAATTGTTTTACTGTTGGACAGTTTACAAGATGTGTGAGAGAGAGAGAGAGAGAGAGAGAGAGAGAGAGAGATGAGGAAAAAAACGAAAAAAAAGAATAAACAAACAAACAAACAATTAAAAGCACAGACCAAAGAAGAGTTGGACGTTTCTTTAGCGTCGTGTTAAATGGTTTAACACATTTTTAAAACACGTAGTTGACATACATACATACATACATACATACATACATACATACATACATACATACATACATACATACATACATACATACATACATACATACATACATACATACATACATACATACATACATAAATACGTACATACGTACATACGTATAATACATACATACAGATATACAAACATATATATATACATACATACATACATACATATATATATATGTGTGTGTATGTATAAAAATAAGACATATACAGAAATACGAACGCAAAAGATAATATATTATTGCTAGGAAGTAATAATAAAGTTTAACTATTTCGTGTATATCGTCGTAACGTCATCCTCTCACTAATTAATTATTGATAATTATAATTATTATTATTGAGCATTACGGATAATAATTATTATAACCGTTTTGCCACGCCCGAACGTTATATTGCCAAATGTAATAATTAATATTTATTATTCAAATAATCTTGTCCTATTTATATAATTATTGTCTCTTTGCACATTATTAAGATTATCGCGAAAAGTGTGATTATTGAGTATTTATTATTATTATTATTATTATTATTATTATTATTATTATTATTATTATTATTATTATTATTATTATTATCATTATTATTATTATTATTATTATTATTATTATTATTATTATTATTATTATTATTATTATTATTATTATTATTATTATTATTATTATCTGTATTAATTTATTGACAATTTATTATTAATATTTGGTATCGTAAAATGCAAAATCATCATTATACCTATTATTGTCATTTATTATTATTATCATTATTATTATTATCATTATTATTATTATTATTATTATTATTATTATTATTATTATTATTATTATTATTATTATTATTGCTATTATTATTATTATTATTATTATTATTATTATTATTATTATTATTATTATTATTATTATTATTATTAGTATTATTATTATTATTATTATTATTATTATTAGTATATATTCAAGTATCGCTATTGTCGCGAAAATAGAAAACATTATTATTAACGTCGTCTCATTATACTCCACATTAATAAACACCTACTCATATCTAATAACTAATCGACATAAACGCAAGAGAACACGTAATTTATATATAAATACATTAGGTATTTTTATATATATGTATATATATATATATATACATATATACACACACGTATATATTTATATATATATGTATATATATATATATATATATATATATACAATTCATATTTAAAAATTTACTATTTAACTATTTACATAGAATATTACGCATAGGTTTTATTAAGGAAGTTAAAAGATTAGGAGTTGAGAACAAAATAATACTGCTGCTGATGATGATGATGATGATGATGATGATGATGATGATGATGATGATAATGATAATGATGATGATCTTAGAAGTCTATATGTGGGAGATTTGGTGAAGGAGGGAGAGTTAGAAGGAAGCATACAAACACACACACACACAAACAAGAAAATAGATTGACGGATTGAGTGTGACAAAGATAGAAAGAAAGAGAGAGAGAGAGAGAGAAAGTGATAGTAAGAGAAAATGGCGGAGAACATTGTTTGATGATGAGATTTTAAAAGATGTAGAAGCAAGAGGTAGGACAAAAAGAAGAGAAAGAAATTAAAGAATTAAATGAAAAAGAGAAAAAAAACAAAAAGAAAAAAAAAAGAAAAAAAAAGAAACGAGTAAGAAGAAGAAGAAGAAGAAGATGATGAAAGAGAGGGGGGATGAAGAAAAGTAAAAAATAAAGAAAAAAAGAAACAAAAAAATAGTTAGACCGACGTTGCACAGCTAGCGACGTTCGCGTCTGGTTGAAAATATATATGTATTTTTTTATATTTTGAACTATCAAAGACAAAAAAAAAAGAGAGCGATAGAGAGAGAGAGAGAGAGAGAGAGAGAGAAAGAGAGAAAATGTGTGTGAAAGAGAGAGAGAGAAAGAGAGAGAGAAAGAAATAGAGAGAGAGAGAGAGAGAGAGAGAGAACAAAATGGAAAGTGAGTTGTCGGTGAGGAGGTGCGAAGAAATAAAACAAACCTGGGATCAGAAAAAAAAAATACACTATTTGTAGGTTATTATTATATTATAATAACTTTTACCCCGTGTACCGACGCAGCGCCGCGGTATTTTTTTCGTTGTCGTCGTCGTCGTCGTCGTCGTCGTCGTCGTCGTCGTCGTCGTCGTCGTTGTTGTTGTTAAGGGGTTGGATGAGGAAGAGAATGTAGGGGAGGGGGTCGTTTGGGATGGCCTGGGAATGAATGGTTAGGGGATGCTTTGAAAAAAATTACGATGCAACAAGAGGAGATAATTTAAAGGGAGAGGGGGAAAAAAGTAAAAAACAA
>NC_140826.1:2462500-2472500 GCF_050613455.1 Vespa mandarinia | reverse complement strand
TGCCGTAGTTATAGCTAACTAAAACACTTTACCCATTCTCACTTCCTCGTGACGTATAAATGATCGAAAAAAAAAAAAAGAAAACGTAAAAAAAAAAAGGAGAAAAAACATTAAAAAAAAAAAAAAAAAAAAAAAAAGAACAAAAAAAAAAGAAAAGAAAAAAGAGGAACAAAACTGGGAAAACACATTGGTCGTTCTCGTCGGTACGAAACTCCCTAACTCCCACTCTTTCACCCATCACCTTTTTCTCCCCCACCTCCTCCCCTCCCCCTTCTCACCCCCCCACCACACTCACAACTAACCCATTGACAATTTTGACAAATTCATTTTTGACTAAAATTCCATTTCCCAGTTAAACCCAATAGAGATTTTACGGATTTGATTACGTATGCCGTAATAACTTATAAAATGAATATGTATATATATATATATATATATATATATATATATATATATATGTATATGTATACACAAGATGGGTCAAAAGTGTCTGGGTAAAGGTCAAAGGTAGTCCAAGTGATTTGACGAATTAATTATACTTTTTTGTGATTATTCGAGTTGTATTATTTTTTTCTCTTTCGTTTTTTTCATTTTTTGTGTTTTCGTTTGCAGATTGAAAAACTGCGAGCCTGGCCTGTAAAATTAAAAAACCCGATACATCTCGAAAGAGTGTAATTAATTTTCTTTTTATATATATATATATATATATATATATATATATATATATATATATATATATATAATCTAGGATCTTTTAGATTTATCTACGGACTTTTGGCTCACCTTTTATACACATTTACATATTCATACCATATATATATGTATATGTATATGTATATGTATATGTATATGTATATGTATATGTATATGTATATGTATATGTACATGTATATGTATATGTATATGTATATGTATATGTATATGTATATGTATATGTATATGTATATGTATATGTATATGTATAATGGACATTTGAATTAACGAGGGAAAAAAATTTCGTAGAATCTTCGAGGATAAATCGATATTATTTTTTAAATTGATATTATTTTTTTTGTTTTAATCTATAAATTTAATTATCGTCTTATCGTTAATTTATATTATGTTTAAAATTATCCATTAAAAAAATTCCAAAGTTTTCGACACTATAATATATTTTACAAATAGCTTTGTTCCTTTCGTCAATGTTGATATCCTATTAAATTTATCAAGTATTATAAATAATTAACAAATAAAATAATATTAAGATAAATATCATTAATTGTACGATATAAAAGGTTTTGTTAAATCTATAGAATATTTTTCTACAAAATAATTTTCAATAATAATCTTATTCCTTAGAACTTCCATTAGATCATTAATTATAATTGTATGATCGTATGATATTTAAAAAGGAAAAAGATAAAAAAAAAAAAAAGAAAAAAAAGAAAAATATAAAGACGATTTAGAAATGAAATGAAATAAAATGAAATGGAATTTTATAACGAAACATTACATTTATATTATCCTTGATATTGATTAATTTCATTGATTAAATAATCCTAATGATTAAATGTTTCTTTGATAAACGTTGAAATAATACGAAATTAATTGAACGAAATATTAAGTATTATGTTATTAAATATCTAGTGAGAAAATATTAAATCGATCGGATCAAATCGATTTGAAAATTCTCGAAGATTTCCCTTCGATCGAATGCGCGTTCACAAATATACACACAGGTAAACATACATACACACATATATAGATAAACGCATACATTCGCACAAAGAAAAATATTATTATATGTATTAATAAATAATGTTAGGATTAATATAAATAATGATAATAATAATATCGAATATAAAGAGATCAATTTAAGAATTCGTGACGTACAACGATCGTAAAAATGATATTTAATTATAGTCTCCTCGTTTCTCTTCCTTTCCCATAATCCATACGAACACACAAGTATACATACACACGCATACACATACACACATACACATACACACACACACACATACACATACATACATACATACATACATACATACATACACACACTTATTAAGTTCGATCACATAGACTTGAAAAAGGAAAGGAAATTATTAAAAGAGTTTTAAGTGATTAAAAAGGAAAGGAAAGGAAAGAATGAAAGAAAAGATAGAAAGGGAAAAGTGAATTTGTTAGAAAAATTGCTATAGTCTTAATAATGATAACTGTATGATTATTATAATAATAATATTATTATTAAAAAAAAGAAAAAAAAAAAAAAAAAAAAAAAATAAAATAAAATAATAATAATAATAACAATAATAATGATATTAATGATAATAATATTAATGTAGGATGTTCCGAATTAGTATGAAAATTCATCGTCGTTGATACTTCGTTGCTCGTTTCGTTATCTAATCGTATTATCTTTATCTCCATTGTTGTCAATCAATAACCATTAATTTCTTTTTTCTGTCTTTTTTCTTCCTTTTCTATTTTCTTTTTTTTTTTCTTTTTTTTTTTTTTTAACTAAGACAATTTCGTATCGTAGCGGATTTTGAATTGTGGTCGAAGGAAAGAATTCGAGTTCTTATAAGTAAGAAAATAACAAAAAAAAAAAAAAAATACGGGCTTCCTTTCTTCCTCCCTTCCTACATTTTATCGTCGAGTTTCAACGAATTCATTATCGTAATTGATATTGGAAATTAGCTAATGCCGATTCCTTCTAAGTTATATATATATATATATATATATATATATATATACACCATCATAAAATTCTTTTTTTTTTTTTTTATTCTTTCTCTGTTTTTTTTTTTTTCTAATTAATCGTTTGACAATACTTTCGTAAGGAAAAGAAAAAAGAAAAAAAGAGAGAGAAACTGAGACCAGTCAGGTAAATTGATTAAAAAAAAAAAATTAAATAAACAAATGAAACAAGTAAATAAATAATATAAAAAATAAAGAGAGAGAAAGAGAAGCAAAAAAAAACGACAAAATGTTTGACGAAATATTCTTAGGAATATAATAATAATAATAATAATAATAATAATAATAATAATAATAATAATAATAATAATAATAATAATAACGTTCGTCGTCATTATTGTTGTTGTTATTATTATTATCATAATTATTGCACATCTCATGTTATAATTATTATTATTATTATTATTATTATTATTATTATTATTATTTTTATTTCTCGGTGGCAATATACTGAAATAGAAAAGAAAAAAAAAAAATAAAAAGAAATAAAACAGAATAAAATAAAATTGGAAGACCATTGAAATAAAAATATACCGGGCAATGTGTTAAAGGTTACGAAAAAAAAAAAAAGGTAGGAAGGATAATCATAAGTTCGAATCGATGTACTTTTAACACATACATGCGCGCGCGCGCGCGCGTATTTATCCACAAGACTTGGATGAGGGTCAGAAAAGGGGTCAAAAAAAGGGCCACGTGTTGCTTCGTCTTTATTTTCTTATTTGATCTCTCGTATCATTCCATCGAAGCTTTTCCGTATTTTTCTTTTTTCTTTTTTCTTTTTTTTCTTTTTTTTTTTTTTTTTTTTCTTTTAATCTTATGAATCCCATATAGGATTTGTGTATATATATATATATATATATATATATATATATATATATATATATGACATTGGAATTCGAGAGTTGACTCTTCTAGCGTCTTATATAAAAGATAAATAAATTTTATATTTATATCGAATTCAATAAGTTAATTAATTATTTATAAAAGTAAAAGAAGAAATAAATGAATAAAATTTTAATTAGTGTTCCAAATCGAAGTTGGAACTTCTCTCTTTTTGTTCTTTTTTTTCTTTTTTTTTTTTCTTTTTTTGTAATAAGTAAAGGTTCTTCTTTCAAATATCTATATCTTTTTTCCCTCATCTTTTAATTCTTTCCTTCGCACTATTAATCCAACATTTTCTTTTCTTTCTATTTTTTTTTTTTCCTTTTGTTTTCATCCTTCTTTCATCATTTTTTTTCTTCTTTTTCCCTTCCTATTTGTTATTTCTCTCTTTCAATCTCGTTTCTATGAAATCTTTTAACTCGACGATCTTTTTTCCAATCATTTTTCCAAATTTATATATATATATATAAATAAATATAAATACACACTTCTCTCCTTTGTTTTTATTTTTTAATTAATTGTTCTTCTTTTTTCATAATTTTTCTTACTTCTCTCTCTCTCTCTCTCTCTCTCTCTCTCTCTCTCTTTCTCTCTTTTTGTCTTACAAATGAAGAAAAAAAAAACGAAAGAAATAAGAGAGGAAGAGAGAGAGAGAGAAAGAGAGAGGAAAGAAATAAAAAAAATTCCGAGACTATTCTAACATAAAATTATAGAATCGTAGATTCAAATGTTTATTCGTATCAGTTAAAACTAATCCTCGAAATTTGGATCGTTACTTCCATCCATTTCGTAGTTTCACCGTCGGCCGAGTTTAACTGCTAATTCTCAAATGGAAAATAAAAGAGAATGTTTCTCTTTCGTTGAGTAAGATGAGAGAAAGAAAGAGAACAAAATAGAGAAAGAGAGAGAGAGAGAGAGAGACAGAGAGAGAGAGAGAGAGAGAGAGAGAGAAATAGAAAGGGAGTGAGTGAATAAGGGTAGAAAGATGAGAAGTAGAGAGGGGTGGTTTGGAAAAAAAAAAAAGTTACGCTGGAAAGTCTCTAGGGTCACGTTTGGAAAATCGTGTAGGAGCTTTTAGTACTTTCGAATGGTACGTGTAAAGGAAAGAAGAGAAAGCTTGGAAATAAGTTTAAAAAGAAAAAAAAAAAAAGTAAAATTAGAAGAGCTGAAGGTAGGGAAAAATAGAGAGAGAGAGAGAGAGAGAGAGAGAGAGCGGGGGGGGAGGGATAGATAGAGAAAATAGTACTTTTTAAATGTTTCTCAGTATTCCCATTTACTTCTTTATTCTCCTAAGACCGAAACGAAAGTTTTCTTTTTTTTTTTTTTCTTTTTTTTTTTTTTTTTTTATCACACTTATCCGATGAACTCGCCCGAACGAGAGAGGAAAAAAAAATGTGTAAAATTACAAAATATAAAAATTATAACGATAACGATGACAGATAATATGCAAGAAGAATGAGAAACAGAAAGGACTGTTTCATTTTTATATCCACGCAATTTCAACGTTTTTTTCGTTATTGTTAAAGTTTTATTTATTAATCTTTTTTGTTTTTCGGTTTCTCTTTTTTTTTCTTCTTTTTTTTTTTTTCTTTTTCTTTTTGTCGATCTAAATAAAAAAAAAATTATTACTGTCCAATGACAAACGTGAAGTTATTTTTTACGAATATTTGTTTCTAAAATTTTTGTATTAAACAATAATGCTAATAATAATAATAATAATATTAATAACAATAATAATAATAATAATAATAATAATAATAATAATAATAATAATAATAATAATAATAATAATAATGATATAATGATAACGATAATAATCTTAATATTAATGAGACAACAACGATATGATCGATTTTTTATTAATTGGACAAATCAAAAGACGTAAATGAAAAAGAAATGAAAAATGGTGAAACGACAAAGACAATGGCGAGAGGGGATGAATGTGGGAAACAAACATTTGTTTACTCAAAAGCACATTTACGTTCGATAATGATGATAATGAATCCAATGAAGATAAGAACAATGAAAGAAAGAAAAAGATAGACAGACAGAGAGAGAGAGAGAGAGAGAGAGAGAGAGACCGATGAGTAACGCAGACAGAATGATTGAAGAAAAAAGAGAAGGAGAAAAATAAAGTAAAAAAAAAAAAAAAAAAAAGAAAGAAACAACACAAAAAAAAAAGAAAGAAAAGAAAAGAAAAAACGTTTAAAAAATATATTTCATATTACGTGACAAATAGAGCTGTGTAAAAGTAAAAAATTTTCGATCCGAGACTCAGGCATTCCAATTGATTATAAAAATGGGTTGGAGGGTTGCAAGGGGAAGAAATTACAACTGTATGATGACCGAAAGAAAGACAAAAAGGGAGAGAGAGATAGAGAGAAAGAGAGAAAGAGAGAGAGAGAGAGAAAATAAAAATTTAAAAAAAAAAATAAAAACTCTCACACGCATACATTTACATGTACACATTAACACGAATAATAAAAAGAGAGAGAGAGAGAGAGAGAGAGAGAGAGAGAGAGAGAGAGAGAGAGAGAGTGAGAGATAGTGAATGAAAGAGTGAGAGAAAGAGAAAGAGAGAGTTTGTGATTGAGATTGAGATTGAGATTGATAAGAAAAGAAAAAAGAAAAAGAAAAAAAAAGAAAAAAAAAAAGGAAAAAAAGAGAAAATAAGAAAAAGATAAAAAAAGAAAAGAAAACAAAGAAACAAAAAAAAAAGAAGACAAAGAATATTATCGAAAACGATAAATCGATTGTGAACGATTGATTCTAACTCTATTCTATCTCTATATTCTTCTACCGATTATATTTTTCTATTATATTTGTACGTTGAATTGTAAGCTCTAATCGACCAAGCGCTGTTCCGTGCTTGTTTGGGCAAATGTGGAAAGGAACAAATAAACAAACAAACAAACAAACAAACAAACAAACAAACAAAAAAAAAAAGAAAGAAATAATAATTAAAGAAAGAAGATGACGAAGATGAAGATGATGATGAAGTAAAAGAAGAAGAGGAAGATGAAGAGGAAGAGGAAGAGGAAGAGGAAGAAGAAGAAAAAGAAGAAGAAGAAGAAAAGAAAGAAGAAGAAGAAGAAGAAAAAGAAAGAAGAGAGGAGGAAAGAGAAGAAAGGTGAAAAGAAGACGTAAAATAAAATAAAATAAAATAATGATAACGAATATAAGCAAAAAATGAGAAAGAGAAAGAGAGAGAGAGAGAGAGAGAAAGAGAGAGAGAGAAAGAGAGAAATACAAACGACGTGTTTTCACTATGTAAAAGAAAAAAGATAATGGAGATGGAAATATGATAAGAGGTGATTAAATGTTAATATTGATTGACATGGTTTTGGAAAGAGAAAGAGATAGAAAGAAAGAAAGAGAGAGAGAGAGAGAGAGAGAGAAAATGAAAGAAAGAAAGAAAGAAATAAATACGTTCGACAAATCGTAAGCGTTCGATGTGAATGATCGTACGGCACTTGCGTTGCGTTTTGCGAGATTTTTGAGATTACGTTGCTCGTTTTTTTGTGATCGATCTAGTCTATCTTTTTTATAATATATATTATATATATATATATATAAGAATTAAAATTAAAAATATTATACATAACCCGAGGATTAGAAAAAAGGAATGGAAAAGAAGTGGAAAGAAAAGAATAGAAAGAAAGAGAAATACAGAAGTAGGATAGAAGGAGATAGAAAGTAAAGAAGAGAGAGAGAGAGAGAGAGAGAGAGAGAGAGAGAGAAATATTAAATCATCAATACATTTTTGCGTCTTGTTTCGTGCAACGCTGATAATTATTATCATGATAGGGGTAAAGAAAAAGAGAAAAAGAGCGAGAAAATCTTTAAAAGAGAAAGAGATAAAAAGAGAGAGAGAGAGAGAGAGATTAAAAAATGCAAGCGTCGATTTTAATCGTCGTGAAAACAAAAACAGAACACAATAATAATGATAATTCACAAATTAATTTAAACAAAGTTCATAAAAATTGTGAAACGAATTTCTAATGACATACGAATTTATTGAAAAAGTATTTCGAACGATTCTCGAAACGTTTAACCCTTTCGGATTCATTAATTTAATCAATCATTCATTGATTCGTTTATTTATTTATTTATTTATTTTCTTTTTTTATTTAACTCTTTCTTTTTCCTTTCTCTATTCTCCGTATTCTTTTCTTTTTCTTTTTTTTTTCTTTCTTTTTTTTTTTTGCTTTCTCAATTATTTTCTTCTCGTTCGTCGTTTATTTATATATTTAATTATATTTATTGATTTATTGATTGATTTATTGATTGATTGATTGATTGATTGATTTATTTATTTATTTATTTTGAACCATTATACATTTTATTTTATTTTACTTTTACTTTTCTATTCCCTCGAATGTTATGACGAAAGGAAAAAAAGAGGGAAAGAGGGAGAGGGAGAAAAAAAAAAGGATTACAACAAATTCGTCGTGACAAAAACTAATATTCTTTTTTTTGTTTTTTTTTTTTTTTTTTTTTTTTTTTTTTTTTTTTTTTTTTTTACATATAAAATACAAAACGAAAGGGAAAAAACGTGGAACAAGAAAGAAAAGTGAATATTTATTTGGATTTTGATTGATAGCACTCGTTATGATCAACAATGCACGATTTACGAGAGATGTTAGGAAAGTACGACAGAGAACGATAATGAGAGAGAGAGAGAGAGAGAGAGAGAGAGAGAGAGAGAAAGAGATAGAGAAATGAAACGTGTCGATAGTAAAAAGCTGAAGGGCAAAGGGTTGAAGGGCGGGTGTTCGGACAAGGCGCACAAAAATGATCGTATCGATCGATTGAAAATAAATGGATGAACAAATTAAAAAGGAAAAAGAAAGAAAAGTGATCCATGAAGGAGGTGACGGTGATGGTAGATGAATGGGAGGAGGGTGTGAAGGAAAGGAATAAAAAAAAAAAAAAGAAAAAAAATGAAAAAAAAAAAGAAAAATGGTCTTTAAAGTTTAGTCGACAGCACAGACAATTCTTTTATATCGCGTTTATCCAACGTTGTTAAGTGTTAGCATTAATATTGGCCAAAGGATGAAAAATGCACGTACATTTAAACGTACATAAGTACACGTAAATAAGACATACATATATATATACACGCACGCACACGCATACATACATACATATACACAGACAGACAGACAGACAGACAGATACACACGCGCGCATACACACACACACACACACACATGTACCAACGAACATTATTAACTCATGAATACATGTAAGACGAACGCACACGAAAAAGAATGATATCAATGATATACGAAGGAAGATGAAGGATAAGAAAAAAAAAAAAAAAAGAAACAAAATTTATAATGAATGAACGAAATTTATCGGAAAATTTAGATGGGGTTTGGTGGAGGGGATGGGAAAAGGAGGTGGGTGTTTATTTATATTAATTTAAATTGATAATTGTAATAATCGATTTTATGTCGCTCCAAATCGTAAGCCAATCACATTCCATACAATCGATCGAGCGATAGATTATCGATTATCGATCGTCGTATCATTCACTCGAGTCTACGTGCGTTTACACGTTATATACATAAAACATGCACGCACGCACACACACACATATATACAGACACATATGCTACCTGACACACGTTAATGAACGCAACGTTCGCGTTCGCACGTAACAATACATATATATATATATACATATATATATATATATATATATATCCAGACACAAGTATACGCATTAAACGCTATTATACATATACGTAAACATGAATACAATTTACATAAACACGTACATTGAAACGCGATACCCATGTAATGGACCTACATAATATTTACGTACATATTAACAATATATAAGTATGAACACTTATATAATACACGATTATATTAATATGATGATTATTATACACACTTACACACACAAATATACGCGCGTAAACACGATACTAAATACATACCAACATATTAAAATATATACATACAATACATAAATCTATATGTGTGTATATATATATATATATTTTGTATGTGTGTATATATATATATATATGTATATATATATATATGTATATACATGTATATATATATATGTATTGTATATTTATTATTATCAAAAAAAAATGATAAAAAAAAAAAAATAAGGAAGTAGAAAGTAAGTTGATTGTGAATACTTCGAGAAATCAAATTTTGCATGTTACGCCGATAATTGAATGTAGGGAGCGGGAGGGGAATGGTACGGGGCTGGGGGTAGTAAAGAGAAAGAGAGAGAGAGAGAGAGAGAGAGAGAGAGCGGAATAAAATATGCGTAAAAAAGCGTGAGGAAAATGTAACACGAAAAAAAGAAAAGAAAAAAAAAGGGAGAGAGAGAGAGCGATAGCGAGAG
>NC_140826.1:2440000-2455000 GCF_050613455.1 Vespa mandarinia | reverse complement strand
CTTGTTCTCTTTATTTTTTTTTTGTTCTCTCCATCGACCCTCTCGCGTCATCATCCTAAAAGATCTCTTATTTTTTTTTCTTCTCTTTCTTTTTTTTTTTTTTTGTTTTTTCTTTCTCCTCCCGATCGCCCTTTATCTTTTTACATATCCTCAATTTCTCTCCATTTTTATTATCTCCTTTCTCCTTTTTGCTCTTTGCAAGCAACTAACTTAGATTTTAACCACCGAGAAGAGATTTGTCGAAATAATGGGAGAAAACGAATAAAAATTGTTCCTTTCCATTTTTGGAAACAGCTTTCGTTATTGCGCCTCGTACAACACAGGTGAACACGATCGATTGAACGCCATTCGTGGCGAGTTAAAGCGCAAAACCATTTCCTAGTTTCAAGTATTCACGCATTGTAAAAATTGAGATATTTCCTTTTCGTTTTGTTTTCTTCTTTTCTTTCTTTCTATTTCTTTCTTTTTTTTTTTTTCTTTTTTTTTGTTTCCTTCCTTCAAAAGATTACGATTTCATTGTACATGAACGATTGTATAACGATGAAAGAGAAAATTTGTTGTAATTGAATTTAAATTTTATTATATTAGAACTCATGCTTGATCATATTTAAGATATTTATATATTAATAATAATAATAATAATAATAATAATAATAATAATAATAATAATAATAATAATAATAATAATAATAATAATAATAGTAATAATAATGAAATGCTTTTGTGGTTGTATAATGAAGGAAAGAAAATAGAGATTTTATTGGATTGAAAAAAAAAAAAAGAAAAATGAAAAGAAAAGAACAAGAATAAAAAATAATGGATGCTTGTTAATAAGAAATTAATATATGAAATTTTGTAAAGAAAATAAATAACAAAGATAATGATTGATTTCGAAGTAAAACGTCAAATGGTATGAACACGTTTAAGAGTTTAGTTTCATATTTTGAACGTAGCTTTTCCTAGTTGCTTTTGAACGATGCTTATTGGCGAGAAGCCAAGTGAGTTGGCGAAGAGTGTGCTTTTACCGAGGATACTTTTAAAGACGGTAAGCAAACACCGCGGTTCTTTGACCGATCACCATCGTACATAACTTTCTGTTTGTATGTACAAAGGTATGTATGTATGTATATATGTGTTAGAAAATTCAACAGGATGCTAAGTCTATAGCCAATCGTAACCCAACAATGTATATTACATCTTTTCTCAACACAAATTTAATACATAATGGACGAATACCTCGCAAATTAATTAAGATATTGAATGAAATAAATTAATATTATTTTCTAATAATTATTACAGGTGAGTATTTAATTATTATGCCTACGAATAGACAATGCACCGTACTTTGTCGGTAATTACAGTTACCTTTCGTAACAACTTGCAATAGGCAACCCTTTATACATGGTTGATAATTAAAGTTACCTATTAGCCCCTTATAATATGCAATTCAGATTATTCAAATACACCGATGTAGAAATGATCTTCTATTTTACTTTTTATTCTCTTTCGTTTTCAATTTCATGTTTTTTCTTTTTTTTTTTTTGTAATGAAACAAAAATAGTTGCAACATTTTCTTAACGAATTGTCAACGTTAGTCATGTAATTTTTTTTATTAATTTGAATCGAAAATGTATATATAGATATATATTTCCTTTTCTTTTGTACAAGTATATATTATATCTTTAATAAGAAATCAAAAGAAAAGAAATTGGAATGATGACTAATCCGTCGCCCGAGAGAATTATTCGTAACTTCCTCTGAAAGTCAACGATGCGTTTCACGAAACGTATCGTGCGAGCATAGTTGACCTCCGGTTAAACAGGGTTTTTCCTGGATCATGACTGTGTGATTCACGAACGCTCGTGTTCGCTCGGTCTCGGCCTCCAGCGTGAAACACGAAACGCCTCGACGAGCTGGAAAATCGATTCCGGGCTTCGTTCCGAACAAAGCCCCCTATTATTTTATAGCTTTTCCTGTTAATCGTCGTATTATTTTAAATCTCCCGTTCTAACCTATCTCATTTTACGGGATACAATCACTTTCTCAATCAACAATGGACTAATAATTAAAAACGATAGCAATAATAATACTTAACATTTATTTATACTTTCAATGGACTCGTAATAATTTACTGGACAAGCCCTTGATATTCTTTTTTCAATTATCATTGTACATAATATAACATTAATTTAACCCGTCTATGATATTTTGAAAAAAAAGAGATCATTGACAATATATATATATATACACAATAAATGAAAAAAATAGGTATATATGTATGATATATATATATATATATATATATATATATATATATATATATTTATCTATCGTATTTCGAATGAATATCGTTTAAATTCATTAACCCTTTTAACCCTTTGTAATAGGCAATAATTTATACAATGTCGATAATTAACTGTCCTTTTTCTAAATTCCCTTGTAATGAGCAACATCAATCAATTATTATTTTCTTTATAATAATCGTATTATTTGTTAAATTAATCGTCGGTGATATTTTGGGAATGAAATCATTGATGAAATTAAATGAACAAATAAAAAAAAAATAGATGGATAAATAAATAAATAAATAAATAAATAAATAAATAAATAAATAAATAAATAAATAAGAAAATTAAATAAATAATTATGTATATTATATCTATCGTATTTCCAATGAATATGTAAATTCATTACCTTTCAACACTTTATAATATGCAACACTTTATACAAAGTCGATAATTATAGTTGCCCTTTTCAGACACCTCGTAATAGGACAACATCAATCAATTATTATCTTCTTTATAATAATCGTATTATTTATTAATTTAATAATCGATAATATTTTGTAAATGAATTCTTTGATAATCTAAGTAAATAAGTATATAAATAAATAACATAACATAAATACACGTGCATATATCATAATTACTGCAATTCGAATGAATATCATATAAATTAATAACCTCTTATAACCCTCCTGTAATAGGCAACACTTCGTACA
Source organism: Vespa mandarinia (assembly GCF_050613455.1). NCBI lineage: Eukaryota > Metazoa > Arthropoda > Insecta > Hymenoptera > Vespidae > Vespa > Vespa mandarinia. The sequence continues at coordinate 2,451,999 of NC_140826.1, read as the reverse complement.
ATGTCGGTAATTGCAGTAACCTTTTTAGCCCCTTGTAATAGGCAACGTCGTTCAATTCATTTCATCTCGATAAAATAATTGTATTATTTATTTTGTAATAGTCGATTATATTTTTTTTTCCTTTTTTTTTTTTTTTTAGAAAAAGGGATCTCTAATAATTAAATAAATATATAAATGAATAAATAAATAAGTAAATAAATGAACAAACGAATAAATATATACGCATATTATCTATCGTAGTTTCTAATGAATCTAATTTAAATTGAAATCGCATAGGTAATTGCTTTTCAACAAATTCTACGGAAATGTCGCCATTTTGGTATCGTCAACATCGCAATTATCCAGTTCACCAATATTTACTTTGAACTTTGCCACGAGTTCTCATGGAAATTGAACGGATTCGATAAAATCTGCCGTTCCTAACCTTCAAACTATATATATGTATATATATATATAAATATATATATATATATATATATATATACATATATATACACGAAGAAATAATCTAAGCTTTAACTGAAACGAGTTTGTGCAAGCATGAAGTCAAAGTAAATCTTGATGCAGCAGCAGCATCTTTGGTATTGACTATAGTCACAAAAAAAGAAAAAAAAAAAAAAATATATATATATATATATATATATATATGTTTCAAAAATCTTAGTAAAATATAAATTTAAAATAATAATTAATGTGATGATCTTTATACTCGTACAATATATTTGTCTATTTATTTGACATTGAATAAAAAAAAATTAACGTAATATTACACGTGAGACGGATTACACGTGAGTGTTAAAACATTAAAGAAAATGAAATAGTTTAGTACGTATATGTATATACGTACTAGTGATAGTTGAAAGATTCACACATTTGCTTGAAACGTTTCCTCGAGCAAAGTTCCCTTGAGAAATAGTGCGAACGATCAATTTTACGGTGTTACATTGGAGAGTCGTACTCGTAATAGTAGTACTAGTCGTCGTCGAAAGAGAAAATTCGCTCTCGAAAATCGAGCGTAATGTGAATATAAGTACGACGAGTATTGCCGCCACGAGATTTCAACGTAAAGAAAGGAAAAAAAAGAAAGAAAGAAAGAAAAAAAAAAAAAAAAAGAAAAAAGAAAAAAAAAAGAAAAAGTGAGCGAGTGAGCGAGTGAGTGAATTCGGGGGTGAAAAGAGAAAGAAAGGAAGAAAGACAATAGGAAGGTGAACGAGGTTGATATCGGTCTCGAAAGAAAGACATAGAAAAATGGCGGTGAATAAGAGAGAGAGAGAGAGAGAGAGAGAGAAAGAGAGAGAGAGAGAGAAAAAGTAAAAGAAAAGTTGAATAAAACGAAGTTCGTAGCAACGCGAAGATCGTCGTCGTATCTTTTTCGACAAAATTCTCTCCAGGGAAATCAGAAATGCAACGAGAAATCCAAACGGAGATTTTCTTTGTATTCGTTCGACCGTTTAACTTCTTATAAGACATATTTTGATTTTATTTCCTTATTTTTAGAACGTTACGAGGTATTATTCTGTATGTTCAAAATTGAAATTTTTTACGTTTCACTCGTTATAATAAATTTCTATGGAGAAAGTTTTATAACGGGGCATATAAAATCGTTAAATACATTGATCTTTAAAAATAATTACATTTTCATTCGATTTTATCGATATATTAAAATTCATATTACAAATCTCATCGATTATTTTATTAAATAAATTTTAATATAAAGAAAACGTTTTAAGAATATCTTAATCGAATAAAATAAAAAATTCAATATATATATATATATATATATATATATGTGTATATATATGTGCGTGTGTGTTAAAAAATTATTGATGTCATGTAGTATATGTTTGTTACATGGAAATATTTCTTTTAGTCTATAATTTAAGAAAATACGAACGTGTAGTCATTATCTCATTAGACGTCGTCATTGAGAACACAAACAGGTAATTGAAAGTCAATTATAAAAGGGGATAACAACAATGAGAAATCGTTTTTATTATAATTATTAAATACAATTTTGTCTCGTTAAGATAATTGTTAAAAAAGATTGATATAGATATATAATTGCATAAATAAAATTATAAATATTATATAGTAATAATATATTGTTCGAAATAATTATAGTAAATTACGTCTTACTTTACTTTTTTCTTCATTGAATTATTCTTTCCTATAATGAATCCACATACCATCGTCATTGAACTTAAGTTTCCAATCAAGTTGGAGTTATTATATTTTTCTATCTCAATTCTAACCTAGAATTTATATAATAATATGATTCATTATATATTGTTATTGTTAATATAATATATTTGAAAAAATATTAAAAAATAATATTGTGTTGTCATATATCGAGTGAGTCAAAGAAATTTATCATTACCTACACTATATGCTTCTCCACCATCCATCTTTACCATAAATTATTTTATCATGGCTGAATAACATATAAATTGGCATTTCTATAAAGATAAGTTATCAATGGCTGCAAATAATATTATACGTTTCTCATAAAAATTTTACGTACAAGTAATACTAATTAATTATCAATCATTGACATAAATATTACTTATTTTTTAAATCCATTCTAAAATAGAAACTTTATTTCAATCGATAACTTAATTAGTAAAAGTAAATATCAGTTCTCTCGACTGAACACTTAGTCGGGAATAGTAGATTTCTGTTTAACGAACTAACAACACAATTGGTAATAATAAATCCTAAATTAACCAATTGATGAATTCGATCGATAAGAATAGATTCCTATTTTATTGACAGATTAAAGTAAATGGGTAATAGCAAATATCTATTTTACCAACCGTATTTTATTGACCGAATACGATGCCAATAGATAAATCTCTGTTTTATCGATCAAACAACTAAATATATAATAGCAGATTCCTGTTTTATCAATCGAACAGCTGATAATGGAGATTCCTATTTTACCAATCGAGCAACTAAGCAAATAATACAAATTCCTATTTTATCGATCGAAGAAAATTAAGCCGATAGTAGTAGATCCTTGTTTTATTAGCCGAGTAACATTGTAAATAATAGTAGATTGACACAATCGATAATAATAAATTTTTACTTCAGTAAGTGGATGATTCGGACAGTAATAGTAATTTGAATACTTGACCCCTTGTGCTATAATTTTATTCACAAAAGTATGTGTTATACTCGAATCACTTGTATTACTTGTGTTTTTATTTTTCAATATAGATAAACCATATCATATAGGCATACATATCTACATATTAATACTCATATGAACATATACAGACAAAAATGATTAAAAAAATGCGATATACATACATACATATATATACATATATATAACGGTATTTCGTAGATACAAGAAACTTTATCCTTTACAGAAGCTAAAGCAGAAGAAGAGGATCGTACGTCTTAGCCGATCGACGATGTCGATAGTTGGAAGTTACGATTTACTGTCATTCGCAGAGAGTTCTCTCGTCGGCAAAAGGAGAAAGCCAAGCGTGTATCTTGTTGCTTTAGCAAGGTGTAAGAAGAAGGTGAAAAGATAAACTTAAGAAAAATAAGAACGAAAAAGAACGGGAGAGAAGAAGTGAGACAGACCACGACCGATCGACGTCTCCCGGGCTTGCGTTATGTTGCCGCTAATTTGGATTTATGTTCGCATTCGCACGTCAGTGAACGGCCGTTTTCTCGACACCTTCTTCTTCTATCCTTCGCCGGCACCTTCACGTAAGGATCCACGATCCTTACCGCACTATAACATATCCACCCAGTAGAACACCTACTCTTAAAAAAAAAAAAAAAATATATATATATATATATACATATATACAACAATGTTCTTTTCTATTTAATCTTATTGATTACGAGATTTCGTAAGTCTTTGACGTAAAAGCAAATCCGGTAAACGAGTCCGAGATATAATGAAATGTGCTTACGCGATCGTTTTTTTACTAATTTTCTTATTTCCCAATGACGTATAACATGTAAATTGCCCTAAATATATATCTCATGAATCATTTATCATGTCAGCATTAAACACATATATCTATTGATTTTCAACAGAGTAATAAGTATTGTTTCCCTTTCAATACTCATGAATTCCTTGTTACATATATACTATATATATATATATATATACACATAACTATACATTTTAACATATAGTATACAGTACACAAAACATTAATGATATATTAATACAAAATATTATTACACGTGTACATGTGTATTCAAAAAAAAATTATATATATATATATGGGGTTTAACAATATTCGAACGAAATTCATTATTGTCTTTATAATGATCGAGCAGGATAAATGCAAAAAAAAAAAAAAAAAAAAGACAAAATAAGATGGATAGTAGTATGAAAGACGCGTTATTGTAGTAGCGAAAGAGTTTCAACGATAACGGCGAGCTCGGCATTACACGCCATTATAATGGCTTCGGCAAACCACTGTAATCCGTATTTCATTTTCCATGGATTTTTTTAATCTGACAACGAAGTGGTTACGGCCTTAGATTACAGGCGTTGGCGGACGAGCGACGATAGTTTCCTTGCTGGAACGGAATATACCCTCGAGAAACGTTCGAGAGTGCTTTGCACCCTTCTCTATCTCTCTATCTCTCTCTCTCTCTTTTTCTTTTTCTCTCTCTCTCTCTCTCTCTCTTTCTTTCTCTCTTTCTTTATCCTATGAAAAGGATCAAAGTAGAGAGACGATATTATTAGAGTTCGATATTATTAGGTTAAAAGGTTAATAGGGTTGACAATGATGTAAGTTCGATCGATCCATCGATCTATACGATAATCATAGTTAAATGATCGATCCCATTTATTTTTATTTTTCAATTTATGATAATAAACATATTAACGAATTAAATGAATTATTTCAATTAGGATATTTCTAAAGATATTTAAAAAGTTATGTAAAGTGTGCGTGTGTGTGCGCGTGCGTGTGTGTGTGTGTCTGTGTGTGTGTCTGTGTGTGTGCGTACATATATGTAAATTGATCATTAAGTTATCGATCTTTTTCTTTTTCTTTTCTCTTTCTGTGAAAACGAACAAACAAACAAATAAATAAATAAATAAATTACGACGAATTAGAAAGACAGATCGATAAACGAATTAGAAAGTCGATATTGAGTTTAAGATTAATTTCTATGATAGGAATGAAACGATCATCGATATTTTTCTTATTTTAATGAGTAATAAAATAAATCTAATGAATCATCAAATGATTAGAAAGTTACTTAGTATAAATGTTTATGATTAATTTTCTATAATAAGAACGAATGATGATAATTAACGAACACACGCACGCGCACACACACACATACATATATACATACATACATACATACATACATACATACATACATACATACATACATACATACATACATACATACATACATACATACATACATACATACATACATACATACATACATACATACATACATACATACATACATACATACATACATACATACATATATATATATATATATATATAAAAACATACGCATACGAATACATATGTATATAAATATAAATATATATACATGTGCGTTTGTGTGTATGTATATAAACGTGTAAATACGAATTCAGAGCAAAAGCGAGAAAACCAAGATGGCCGTCAACGCCATAAAGATTTCTATCGTTCTGGAAACGTCGAGAGAGGAAAAAAGAGAGAGAGAGAGAGAGAGAGAGAGAGAATAACCATGAATACCATGGACGTTCCTTTAACACCCTTTTCGCGATCTCTACTGAAGAAACTTTAAAGGAAGAAAGGAAGGAAAGAAAGCAAGAAAGGTAGAAAGAATGAAGGAAGGAAGAAAGAGAGAGAGAGAGAGAAAGAGAGATAAAGATAAAGAGAGAAACAGAGAGAAACGATAATAAGGAAAAACAAAAGAAAACAAAATGGAAGAAGCAGAAGAAGAAGAAGAAGAAGAAGAAGAAGAAGAAGAAGGTGGATATACGTGGCAGTGGGCGTCCCTTTTCGAGATTTACGACGATTTAATCGTACAATTAATCTAACACCTTGTTGCAACAACACTTCGGACCTTGGAGTTTGCCGGCTCGTGCTTGGCAAAAGAAGAAGAAGAAGAAGAAGAAGAAGAAGAAGAAGAAGAAGAAGAAGAAGAAGAAGTAGGAGAAGAAGGAGAAGGAGAAAAAAGAGAAGAAGAGAAATAGGAGGAAGAGGAAGAGGAGGTGGAGAAGGGGGGTGAGAGGGTGTGTTGGATTAAAAAGGAAAAAAGAAAAAGGAAAAGGAACGCGGGGGGGGGAGGGGGGGGGGAAAAGAGAGACAGAGAGAGAGAGAGAGAGAGAAAGAGAGAGAGAGAGAGAGAAAGAGAGAGAGAGAAAAAAAAAGAGAGAATACCATCCATCCATCTCTCTCTCTCTCTCTCTCTCTCTCTCTCTCTCTCTTTCTCTTTCTCTTTCTCTCTCGCTCTTCTATCTTTCTCTTTCGCTTAACTCGTTGTACCTCTTTACGAGGAGAGCAACGAGAAGAAGGTATGGGATCGCCATGGTGTGCTTTCGATCTATCGTGGCCAGATCGGTTCTGGGCAGCCGAAGAAAACGAGTGTACACGTGATGTTAACCCGTTGCTGTTTTAAAATGGGAGTGAACCGTGGTAAGAGCAAAAGATATGGCCAGAGAGACCGAGAGAGGCCGAGAGAGACCGAGAGAGACCGAGAGAGACCGAGAGAGAGACCGAGAGAGACCGAGAGAGAGAGAGAGAGAGAGAGAGAGAGGGGGAAAGAGGGAGAGAAATAAAATCTTTTTTTAAACCATGACTCTTTATCCTTTATCTATCTATCTCTATCATTCTTCCTTCTCTCTCTATCTCTCTATCTCTCTCTTCCTCTCTATCACTCTCACTGTATCTCTTTAACTTTTTCTCGAATTCCTTGAAAAGTAATGATAAAATAAGAGAATCTTTACACTTTCTTAATTATTATATAATTATTATATCTTTCTCTCTTCATCTTTTTGTACATCCCCCCCCCCTCACTCTCTCTCTTTCTCTCTTTTTCTCCCTTTCTTTCTGTTATTCTATATATCTCTGTCTCTGTCTCTCTCTCTCTCTCTCTCTCTCTCTCTCTCTCTCTCTCTCTCTCTCTCTATCTATCTTTCAGTAGGTCTTTCTCTTTTCATTTTATCTCTATGCCTTTATCTCTCTTTCCATCTTTACGTATGTCTTTCTCTTTTCATAATACTTAATGCCTTTCTCTTTCGATCCTTTTATATATATCTTTCTCTCTTTTCGTCATTCCACATATATATCTTTCTCTCTCTCTCTCTCTCTCTCTCTCTCTCTCTCTTTGTTCTTTTTTTTTATCCTTCCGTATATCTTTCTTTTTCTTTTTATCTTTTCTCTTTTTCTTTTTCTCTTTCCATCATTCTACAAGCCTTTCTCTTTTCACCGCAACTTCAAGTCTTTCCTTCTTTCATATCATCACGTAAGTAACATATATTTTTCTCTTTCAATATTTTCTAAAATGTTCTTCTTATTTTTCTAATATCCCAATTTACGTTTCTCTCATTCCCTAATTATTCCTACGAGTTTTCCCTTTCTTTCTTTCTTTCTTTTCTTTTCTTTTTTTATTCTCCTCTCTCTTCTTTTCTTATCTTTTCTTTTCCTTCTCTCTCTCTCTCTCTCTCTCTCTCTCTCTCTCTTTTTTTTCTAATAAGCCCATAACACACTCGTATTTCTCTTTCACGTGCAACAACCCCTTTCCCCACTTGCACCCTCCAAACCAGCACCCTCCCCTTCCCCTTACTCCGGACCCCACCCCCATCGACCGTTTTATACTCCTCCGACGGATAGGCGGTTAGAGATAACGACACACGAATGATGATGCCAGCTATAATGAGGATGTATATTTGAGTGTAATATACCTTGTTTATAGCTCGTTAACGATACTCTTAGCACGTATTTTCGTGGTTCTCGACGAGAGGTGGTTTAAGGTTACGTCGAGGGAAGTAATAAGAGAAAGAAAGAAAGAGCGAGAGAGAGAGAGAGAGAGAGAGAAAACGATGAGAATGGGAGGAGACGAAGTGGGGGTGAAAGGGAGGAGGAAAGGAAAGAGGGATAAAATAAAAAATCGATGATTCGACCTTCGGATTCTCTGTGCTTGGCTTCGAATACAGAGAGAAAGAAAGGAAAAAAAAAAAAGACAAAAAAAAGAAGAAGAAAGTACAAAGCAAAAGATAAAAAAAGAAAAAGTATGAAAAGATAAAAGAAAGTGTAAAGAACGCTCATAACACGAATATCCTAATGATTTTTCTATTAGAAATTTTATAAAATTGACGACATAAGTGACATTGAAATTTCATTGTTTATTTGCATTTAAATATTACTATAGAATGTTTTTAATATTTTTATATTTGGATTAAATGACACGCGTTATTTGCGTTTTCTGATGAAAAACGAGATGGATGAGGAACTTTTGTTATTACATATTTAAAATAAATTACATTACTAGATTATTAGTATCCTTTTTTTCTTTCTTTATATACAAAAGAAAAAGGAAAAAGGATAAATTTTTAACACCTTTCGTATTCAAATAAATGACACATTTAAATATAATACTACATTCATAAGGTTCGATATTGTACGTTTGAATAAAGAACACTAATATCTTTTATATCTTATTGTTACAAAAAAGAGAGAGAGAGAGAGAGAGAGAAAGAGAAACAAAGGAATAAGAATAAAAAAAAAAAAAAGAAAAAAAGAAAAAAAAAACAGACGAAACATTTGAACAGTAACAAAAACGAGAATTGTATTATTAATTTTCACGAAAAATTATTATAAATAGTTACGAAAAAGAGTGAGAAAGAGTGAGACAGAGAGAAACGAAGGAATAAAAATAAGAATAAAGAAAAAAAGGAAGAAACAAAATCAGACGAAATAATTGAACAGTGACGAAGATTAAGTTGTATATTTTAATTCTGGTAAAAAATTTATTACAATTTACGGAGAAGAAAACAAAAAAAAAAAAAACAAAAAAATGTAAGAAACAAAATAAAAATAAGAATAAGAATAAAGAAAAAGAATGAAGAAAGAAAATCAGACGAAATAATTGAACAGTGACGAAGATTAAGTTGTATATTTTAATTCTGGTAAAAAATTTATTACAATTTACGGAGAAGAAAACAAAAAAAAAAAAAAAACAAAAAAAATGTAAGAAACAAAATAAGAATAAGAATAAGAATAAGAATAAGAATAATAATAAGAATAAGTATAAGAATAAGAATAAGAATAAGAATAAGAATAAGAATAAGAATAAGAATAAGAATAAGAATAAGAATAAGAGCAGGAATAAGAATAAGATAGACGGCGGCGTTGCACCTGCACTTTCGCAAGATCATTCTATCTCATTCTAACGTTCACCCAATGAATCAGTCGTACTCAACGACGCAGTTTCTCAATTGTCGTCGTCTTTGTTGTTGTTGTTGTTGTTGTTGTTGTTGTTGTTGTTTAAAGATGAACGAATGAAAGATCGGATGGACGGATGGACTGATGGACGGACGGACGGATGGATGGACGGACGAACGTGCGCGCAAGTGAACGCGAGAGAGACACCCCCGCACAAACGAGCCGATCCAAGTCTCTGTTCTCTTACCAAGGACAACAACATTCTCCGCGAAACTAATTGCCAGGTAAATATATATATATATATATATATATATATATATATATATATATATATTATGTATAACTATATGTGTGTAGTATGTATGTATTTATGTATATATGTATATACGTAAGAAGAACGTGAGTTGTATCGAATAGGTATGTACGGGCGCGAACAAAACCCTACACATATTTAATTTACCCCCACCTCTAGCTCTAGTCTCCCTTCGATGGATGTGTATGTGTATTGCTAATATGTATTTACTATATTTGTACCATGACTATTATAACTATTGGAATTTATTTCTACGTTTACTGGAGAAATCTATCTTTGTGTATGTGTTTCTGTAAGTGTACGTCTCCTACTGTTTTATATATATATATATATATATATATGTATATATATAAACAGAGATGAGTATGTATTTGTGTGTACATGTGTGTGTGTGTATGTGTGTGTATGTTAAGTGTTGGATAAAAAAGATCAAGAAAGAAAAGAATTGAAACTTTGAGTGTAGTTAAATAGATAGAAGGAATGAGAAAGAAAGAGTTAGATAAAAAGAGAGAGAGAGAGAGAGAGAGAGAGAGAGAGAGAGGGTATCATACAGAAGTAAATAATTTATGCTATCATTATGCGAGAGCCAAGATTCATTATCGGTGACATGCATTGTCGCACCGATTCATAGATCGAAGATCGATTTCTACTTTGGTATTCAATGAAAATCATCGGTGAATAATAGAATTCCCATTAGAATTTATAATTTTTAATATTTAATTAAAAAAAAAAAAAAGAAAAAAAAAAGAAAGGAAAAAACATGGAAGTTAAGATGTTTTTCTTTCCTTCCTTTTTCCTTTTTGATTTTGATATTTTTTTTTTTTTCTTTCAAATGAAGAAGAAATTTTATTACAATTAAATTGTCTCTTAAATTATATAAATATATATGCATATATATATATATATATATATATATATATATATTTATATTTATATATGAATAAATTTCTCCAAATTTATTACAAATTGTATTTCTAATTGCAATAAAATTTCTGATTAGAATTTAGAATATAGAAATTCCTTTCATGCATTACTATCGAAACGAAATAAAATTTTTAATTAAAACGCAATAAATGAAGATTTTTCTATTGAATTAGAAAAACTTCTATATTTTATATAATAACAATAATAATAAAATAATAATAATAATAATAATAATAATAATAATAATAATAATAATAACTATAATTTATAATTTTTTATATATAAGATTTTTTTAATTGGAATATATATACGTGGAAATTCTATTTGATTTCATTCTCATTAGAATATAAAAATTTCTTTAAAATCATTCTTGTAAACAACTTTTCATTCAATTTATTATTAACAAAATGAATAATTTATATATATATATATATATATATTTACGAAATAAATCGAAGATAACATTTTTTTATATGAAAAATTTACGTTATCGCGGAGAGAGGGAAGGACAGTGAAATTAAAGAAAAATAAAATATATGAATATAATATATAAAATATATATATATATATATATATATATATATATATATATGTATGGTTACAAGAAGATAATTATCTCATAAAATGATCTGAAGCACGAGTTTTGATTTATACTTCCGCGTATCTGGATCGAAGGAAGGTGCTGCTCTCTGTAGATCCTTTTCTTGAATCTGTCCATCTCTTCTCGAGATCTTCGTTTGAGATCGAAGAACGAAAGGAGTTCGTTTGCCTCCCTCATCTTCTTTACCCCCGTTCCCTTCTGTACCCCCTCCATCCCCCACCATCCACTCCACCATCACGTATATATATACCAGACTTTAAGAATTCCTTCCTATCGTTTTAACCTTTTGACCTCGCGGTTAATTCCATCGGTGTCGATCCTCAAAAGCTTCTTCTTTACTCCTTTTCGAATGCAATACGTGAAACGAATTCTTTTTTTTTTTTCTTTCTTTTTTTTTTTTTTATTTCTTTTTCTTTTCTTTCTTTCTTTCGTTCCCTTCATTTATCATCATTATTATTCTTTCTTTTTGGAAAAGAAAAGAAAACATTTATTAAGACAAATCCAATAGACGATATACAATCTGTAATTTAAGATCGATGGATCAATAGAAGGACGTCAATGAATCGAAGAAAGGTAGAAAAAGATAAAGGAAAATAATTGCAAAGATATAAGAAAAGAAAAAAAGGAGAAAAATTTTTCATTTCTATCGATATTTTTTCGTGTTCGATCTATTTATTTTTTCTTTTTTTTTTTCTTTTTTTCTTTTCTTCTTGACATTCGTCGTTGAATAAAAATAATTTCGAATGAAAATTGACGGAGAGATTTCAAGATGGACTTGAAACGT
>NC_140826.1:2430000-2432500 GCF_050613455.1 Vespa mandarinia | reverse complement strand
TCTTAATTTGGACGAAAACGCGTATTATCTTTTTCCTTCTCCATTTTCTTTCTTTTCGTTTTTTTTTTTTTTTTTTTTCGTTTTTCGTTTCAATCTTCTCTTAATAAATAAAATGAGAAAAAGAAAAAGAAGAAAAGACAAAGGAAAAGCAAAGAAAATCAATAATGACAATAACAATAATGACGATAACAATAATAATAATAATAATAATAATAATAATAATAATAATAATAATAAAAATAATAATAATAATAATAATAATAATAATTTTCAAAAGAAATTGACGTATCGAATGGGGGATGTCCGTCCGAACGAATAATAAATTCTTTTGTTGTTATTCATCAATATAATAAATATATATATATATATATATATATATATATATATATATATATATTCGTTCGGGCAGGCGCATGATCTATCCATCTATCCATCTATCTATCAATCCGATCAATCTGATCAATCCGATCTATCCGATCATATTAAATCTTTCGCGGTTTTTCCGTGGATGAAGTTTTCGCTTGAGGCAAAGAAGAAAGAGAAGAAAAATGAGAAGAAAAAAAAAAAAAAAAAAAAAAAAAAGATAAGACAAAAAAAGAAAAAGACAGAAAGACAAAGACAAAAAAAAAAGTAGAAAAGTCGGCGGCGTAACGGCGGGGGTTACCAGCAAGCAATCGTGAGAACAGAGATAGAGGAAAATTATTGTTTCCTGTGTTCCCTGTTCTCCGTTCGAGAGTCTCTCACACCCAGAACAACAACAACAACAACAACAACAACAACAATTACTACGATCTATTACTATAATTACTATTACACTATTACCACTTACTATATTGCATAAACTGTTACGAACTATTAACAATTATTGCCGTTATTATTTAAACAAAACTAAACGAACTGTTGTTTCTTGAATAAAGAAATAAAATAAAAAAAGAGAGAGAAAAAAAAAAGAAAAAAAAAAAAAAAAGAAAGAAAAAAAAAAAAGAAAAAAAAGAAAAAGAAGAAACGAAAAAGAAGAGAAAAAGAATTGTACGATTCATATCTGATCTTACGTGGACTTTATCGTAATAATAAAATTCTTTTCTTTTTTTTCATTCTTCCCCCATCCCCTTTTTGTCTTCTTTCGTTTTGTTTCGCTTTGTTTAGTTTCGTTATTTTTCTTTTTTCTTTTTTTCTTTCTTTTTTTTTTTCTTTTTTTTTCTTCTCACTTACTCACACGATCTCTCACAAGGGTGACCTTGAAGTACTTGGAACCTCTTCGAATCGACCTCAACAACAACAACGACGACTACGACGACGACAACGACGACGACAACGACGACGACGACGACGACGATGTCTTTTACGTCGTCCTTGTGGTCTCGATCTTCTCGAAGAAGCTGAACACAACCAAATACCAAGAAAAAGAAAAAGGAAGACGAAGAGGAGGAAGAGGAGGAGGAGGAAGAGGAGGAGGAGGAGGAGGAGGAGAAGGAAGAAGAAGAAGAAGAAGAAGAAGAAGAAGAAGAAGAAGCCAAGTGAAAAACCGCAAGGTCGAACTGATGCCAAAAAAAAAAAAAAAAGTAGGAAAAAAATTATTACTCTATCCCGTTCCTTCTTTCTCTCTCTCTCTCTCTCTCTCTCTCTCTCTCTCTCTCTATCTTTCTCCTTTCCTAACCTTTTTCTTTCTCTCTTCCTCTTTCTTCCACATATTTTCCATACCAACTTAAAAGTACTCCAACAATCTTTTGTTGAGATCGTGCGCTTTATCCAAAAGAGAAAAGAGAAAGTCAATGAGAATGAAGATATAAAAAATACAGATAAGCATAAAAAATAAAATTTAAAAAAAAATATATATATGTATATGCATATGTATATGTAATTATATATAATATCGCCCAAAACGGGCGTACTAAGGTGGTACCCAGCTGTTGTCACGAGATTATCATTGAAAAGATAAAATCGTTTAACATGCCGGATCTCATGATCGTGAATTTTCTTTAACACGTTGCTTTTCTCCTGTCCCCCTCCCCCCACCCCTTCCTCCCATCTACCTCCCTCCCCCATTAAAACCTTTCCCACTTTCTCATCATTATCATCATTATTGTCATATATATATATATATATGTGTGTGTGTGCGTGTGTGTTGTTTTTAATTTTGTTTCTTTTTTCTTTCGTTTCATTTTTTTTATTTCATTTATACCATTTATCGACCTCCGTATTGATTCTTCCTTTTCACATAAAATGACCCATATTCGTATATATATATATATATATATATATATATATATATATATATATACATATCAATGTACATATATACAGAATCATACGATCAAAATGATCCAAAGATAATATAAAAGATATATTTGGGGGGAGAATCTTTTTAATTGATTTCTAATTGGGACGACGAAGTGAAGAAAACGAACGAATTCGGACGGAATCGCACGTAGAAAAAGACGGAGGTCGTTCCGATTATATGTATGTGTAGATATATATATATATATACACATACATATCT
>NC_140826.1:2420000-2425000 GCF_050613455.1 Vespa mandarinia | reverse complement strand
GCCTTTTTTTTCTCTCTCTCTCTCTCTCTCTCTCTCTCTCTCTATCTTTATTTTTTTTTTTTCTTTTTTCTTTATTCATCTCGCTCGTCACAGAAATTCTTGCATAAAGTTTCTCGGATCTCCGTGTATTTGTTCAATCTGTGATCCATCAAAAAGAAAAAAATTTAAGAATTCCAAAAAAAAAAAAAAAAAAGAAAACAAATTAGATAGCTTCACGCGCAAAGGATTGATATCATAAAAAAAAAAAAAGAAAAAAGAGAGAAAAAAAATAAATAAATAAATAAATAATAATTAAATAATAAACGATTTGCTGTGGAATGTGATAAACATTGCGAAAGTGAACGACGTTAATTAATAAAATCTTTCTTGATTTCATTAATAACGATTGCACGTAGTAGAAAAATTCGTTTCTCCGATTTTCGAAGGAGACAGTTATTAATCTCATAAATCATCTCGTGATATCAAGATCTTATTAAATTTACGACTGTTCCAATATCGTCGCCATTCCTTTTGTGACAAATTTTTACGAATCCTTCGTTGAAAATCGATGATTCTTAACGATTACGATAAATTATTATCAGGGATAGGCGTGTGTCTCGTTTCGTCAGTGAATTAAAATTCGCGATCGATATCAAAAAGAAAGAAAAAAGAAAAAAAAAAAAGAAGAAAAAAAATAGAAGAAAAAAAAAGAAGAAGAAAAAAGGAAACTCCTAACAATAACGACAACGACATAACAACAAAAATAATAATTAAGAACAAGACAATTAAATGAAAAAAAAAAAAAAAAAAAAAAAAAAAAAAAAAAAAATTATAAAAAAAAAAAGATATAAAGAAAAGTGCACGTTGCGCAAAGGCGATAAATTTAGTTGGACAAAATTTTATTTTCAATTTAATTTTCCAATATGATCGCATTGATCGAGACAAAGCTATTTTACAAATTTGGAACGAATTAATAAATCATAATAAAAGTAATAATGAAAAAATTTGTCACTTCGTTTAATAATATTGTCTCATCGAATGTGTCCAAGAGAAAAAAGAAAAAAAATGTCGAAACTTCAATGGCGAATGAAACCGTACGAAAAGACGACGAAGATGATTGGTACTGTAACGGTACAACCGACGAAAGTTCTCTCGGTTTTCTTTTCCTTTTTTTTTTTTTTTTTTAATTCTCTTTTGATCCTTTAAATTCTTCTCTCTCTCTCTTTCCGTCCCTCCCTACCTCCTTCCCTCTTACCCTATACCCTGCACTCCTTCTTACTTACCTGCGGTGCTCTTTGACAGAATTCTTCTTCCGTTAGGGATGCCAAAGTTGCGCCATCGACGTTGAAACTTTCCAAGGGCACAGACGGCAATTGCAATTGTCTCCTAGCCCATTGTACCCATGCGGCAACGTCAGCCGCGCTCCAACGTCTGGGCTCTGAACGATAAGTGAAATTTTGTGTATTCACGAAAAAGAAAAAAAGAAAAAAAGAAAAAAAAAAAAAAAAAAGGAAAAAGAAAAAAAAAAACAAATATATCGCCGTTCCATAGAGAATTTATTACGGGGGGACTGGAAAGTGATGTCGCTTTCTTAAATTAAATTCAAACGAATAAATTTTTAACAATTTTTAACAATTTTTAACAATCAAATATCGACATGCGCAGAAACGACATTACTTTCCGGTCCACCTAATAAAATTAAACGCGTCGTCGGCTTGATAAACGACGATCGACATTGTACAACAATCGATCGAATTTATCGAAATTTTCTTATTAAATTAGATCTTAGATATTTAGATATTTAGATATTTAGATATTTAGATTATAATCGTATCGTTTCAACGATAAGAGGTAAGAGCGAATGAATTTTTTTTTTTCTTTCTTCTCCATTTTCTTTTTTTTTGCTTTCTTTTTTTTTTATTTTTTTTTATTTTTTTTCTTCTATACCGACGATCTAAACAATCGTTTTTTTTTTTTTGTTTTAAATTATTAATCTCTTTCATTCTTATGTCATCAAGACAGATATCGTTGGACGACGACGACGAAGACGCATATATACGTTAAAGCACGTATGTATGTGTCATCATTTTGAAAAATTATTAAACTATAATACGTATTTTAATCAATCATAAAGATTGATTCGATTTTATTAGAGAAAATTAAAATTACTTAACGATTAGACAGACGCAAGCGAGCTCATTACGGATTATAGAGAACAACAATTGGGATAAATATTATATATATATATATATAAAAAAAAAAAATAATAATAATAAAAAAAAATAAAAAACAAAAAAAAAATAAAAAAGAAAAATTGATACCACTGAGTATTATAAGAAGTACAAAGTTTAAATTTCACGATCGTAGTAAGTAGGGGTCCCGTAAGTGAAGAGGAAAGAGGAAATAAAAAAAAAGAAAAAAAACCAGAGGGAAAAGAAAAAGAAAAAGAAAAAGAAAAGAAGTACAGAATGAAAAAAGAAAAGAAAAGAAAAGAAAAAAAAATAAAGATAGGATAGAACAAAAGAGATTACAAACGAGAAGTTGCGGCGCATTGGTTCTATCTATTATAATAATACATAAAGAAATATCAACGGGAAGCGTGGTGACCTTGAAGAAAGAATCGAAATTTCGTAACCCTAATCGTTAAAGCGCACACGAGTTAAATCTGTGATGGCGCGTGACTAGGTAATTTATTCGAAACGTGACATCATATTGTGCCTCTGAGAAACGAACTAATAGGGTAACCGGTCGCGTGCATCGAAAAGATTTCACGAGTAGTGTCTCTCTCTCTCTCTCTCTCTCTCTCTCTATCTCTCTATCTATCTCTCTCTTTCTCACTGGTTAAGCAGTCAGCCATTTAGCTAGTTAAGGTGGCTAAACCAGGTAAGCAACTTAGCTAAGGTTAGCTAGCTAAGCTAGCTAGTTTAGTTTAACTAAAGTTACATGGGTAACCCATAAGTTAAGAATTCTCGCCTGGGGCAAGGTAGCGAATGGAATCGATCAATCGATCGATCGATCGATCGACCGAGTCCAGTCGGATCGATCATGTTTTATCATATATACTAAATAGTTATATTATATATCCACGCTTTAAACGACCTGATAATTCTAATTAATAGTCAAGGATATATATATATATATATATATATATATATATATATATGTGTCTTATTATGTATAGTATAATATTTATTTATTTCCTTCTTTTTTATTTTTTGTTTGTTTTTTTTCTTTTTTTGTTTTTTTTTTCTTTATTTTTTTCTCCCTCTTCTTTTCCTTTTGCCAACATCAAACCCGTGGATATTTTTAATCCTAAATAATTCTTTTTCTCCTTGACGATTATATATGATCGATATGATCGATATGATCGATTAAGATGAATTATCCTATACTATTTTGAAACCTCTATTATGATTTCTAAATATCAATATGATTAAATAATAAACGAAATTAAGTTATATATATATATATATATATATATATATATATATATATAATGTAAATGGTAAAATGTGTTTTGAGAGAGATCAATACATAGGACTGTAATGTCGAAAGTTATTTATATAGAAATAGAAAGAAATAAAATATGAGAGTGAGAGAGAGAGAGAGAGAGAAAGAGATAGAGGGAGGGAAAGATAAAGAGATATTTAAAATTTGACCAACTTACCAGGATGAATACCCAAAGCAACGCAGGTATTATCAAAGTCCTTTTGTAATTGTTGAATCGCAAGGCTAAGGACTGGTTCAATTTGTTCTCTTGCCAGATCACCGACACATTCACCAGACTCCATGTCCTCGACGTAACCAGTACCAACCCCACCAAGATCAACCGGTCTCAAATTGTATTTCCTTTGAAAGCTCGTATCCCTTAATACTTCGCGGAGTAATTGATGATCACTCTTTTCAGTATCCTTAAACAATTCCTCTTCCTTCTCAAGGGGATTACTCCTTGTTATAATGTCCTGTTGTCTTTCTATTTTTGCCTGATTGATTTTAATCGATGTTGTCTGTTGTTGAAGATTGTTGATGAAATCCTTTCTAACACCTTTGAAGAGTAACTCGCGTAATGGCGACGTGCTCTCGTACTCGATAGGTCCTGGCGAGGACGAAGCAGTCGATGATGACGATGACGAGGACGAGGACGATGACGAGGACGACGACGACGACGACGATGATGATGATGATGATGATGATGATGATGATGACGACGACGAGGACGACGACGACGAGGACGATGATAACGATAACGATAACGATAACGTGGGCGAGGACGAAGAAGAAGAGGAAGAGGAAGAAGATGACGACGATGACGATGACGATAATGACGATGATGATGACGAAGAAGAGGAAGAGGAGGAGGAGGAAGAGGAAGGAGAATTACTACAAACACTGTTTGTAGCTGAACGTGGCTCTTCCTTGAAAAGTATCTCTTTTAACAAGGGATGTTGACCTTGGACAGTACTGGCGTCCTCTTTTTTAGCAAAAAAATCAGCATCCAGACTATTGTAAATGTCCTCCTCGGTTCTTGGCGGTGTACATGGTACCGTACAATCTGTCGAATCTTCACGATATCCTAGACTCTCGGCTAAGAGTCTGAAAACATTGGAATGATACGATGTCTTTTAATTAATTTCAGTGTTATAACATTGTACTTGTTAATTTTAATCTTAAAGATATATATATATATATATATATATATATATATATATATATAATTATTTAATGAAATTGATAATGATAGTTTTACCTGGATTCTTGAAGTATTGCAAGCAAATCGAGACTCTTCTCTCTTTTGATCGGTTGTTTGCTCGAAGGGGGTTCAGGACTGGTCGGATAAAACTGTGCACTTTGGGGACTTCTTGGTACGTAATAAGGGCTCGTAGGATATCCAGGTGAATTTTCATGAGAATAATTTGGCGACAATGGTAACTCGCAAGGCCCAGTACCGGTATAAGCTGGACTTGGATAATTCGCCGTTGTCGTTGTGATCGCCGTTGTCGTTGTTATTTTTGGCGTCGTTG
>NC_140826.1:2407500-2410000 GCF_050613455.1 Vespa mandarinia | reverse complement strand
TTAGACTATTTACCTGCCATCGTTTCTTTGATAATCAATTCTGACGTTACTTTCCGTAGATATTAAATTATTATTTATCACAATATCTTAAACAAACATTACGTAACGAATAATAAATATATATGGTAATAATGGATAAACGAAAGTTGTCGTAGAGAAAGCACATTTGTCAAAATAAAAAAAAAAAAAAAAAAAAAAAAAAGAAAGAAAAAAAAAAACAAGAAAAAAATCACTGTGATAATAAGATCGTAGATTGTAATTGATATCGATTAAAACTTTCGTACGAGTCTTTTAACGAGATTCGATATTCGTTCGTGAGAACGCGTGCGTTCTCAGCTCCGGCAAAACCACGTGTAACCGCCATGACAGTTGACTGGTATCTAAGATACGATTGTACTCCTTCTCCTCTTCGAACTTTACCCTCTCCCTCAACCCTCGTTCTTTCAACTATCTCTCTCTCACACAGTCTATCTCTCACTCTCTCATTCTCTCTCTGTCACTCTCTCATTCTCTCACTCTCTCATTCTCTCTCTGTCACTCTCTCATTCTCTCACTCTCTCTCTCTCTCTCTCTCTCATTCACTCATTCTCTCTCTGTCACTCTCTCATTCTCTCATTTTCTCATACTCTCATTGTTTCTCTCTCTTACTCTCAATCTCTCTTTCTCTCTCTCTCTCTCTCTCTCTCTCTCTCTCTCTCTCTCTCTCTCTTTCTCCGTCTTTTCAAAGTATTTCTTTTTTCTTTTTTTTTTTTTTTTTTATTTCTCTTTTCCTTTTTCTCATTCATTTTTCCTCCTTATTTATCATTGATCATACTTCCTCGAATTCGTACCTGGAAAGATCGTATTGCATTTGATATTTTATGTATCTTTTTATTTCAATCTTTTTTTTTTTTTTATTTATTTATTCATTTTTTTTTTTCTAATTTTTTTGTTCATTCTATTTTTTTTCTCTTCATTTCTTACTTTTACAAAGAAAATAAAATTGATTCAATAATATGATCTTAAGAATCCATTGATTTACGCTCGTGTTATTAATTTCTCGATTAATTCGATTAAAAATAATGGAGAGAGAGAGAAAGAGAGAGAGGGAGAGAGAGAGAGAGAGAGAGAGAGAGAGAGAAAAAGGATGGATTAAAAAAATGATTTCGTTTTTGATATTGTAAATGGATCAGATGAGATAGAGATAATGATTGGCTTGGATTTATTTTTCGTTATAAAATCAATGTGACGCATTTAAAATGTGAGCTTCGAATCAACCTGGTGCTTTTAATTTGATTAATTTTTCTTTTTTTTTTTTTTCTTTTCCTTCTTCTTTTTTTTGTTATATAAATAATTCTTGTTATCGTTATCTCTCGTAATCGTTATTTGAGAATGAATCGGAAAAAATCGAGATCGACATATATATATATATATATATATACACATATATATACATACAAATTTAGTCACATTAGAATCTTATTTAATATATATAAAAAAAAAAAAAAAAAAAAAAGAAAGTCACGTTTTCGTTTCGTTATCGCATCTCATTATCGATATTCAAGTATTATTCAGATGGATCGTGATCGAGATATAATTTTTTTTTTATTTTTCCCCGTTTTTTCCTCTTAATAAATAAAAAGAAAAAAAAAAAAAAAAAAGAGAAAGAAAGAAAAAAAAAATGTCAACGAGGATCATGATAAATTTCGAAATTTATTCCGAGGTACAAGGGAGAAAATTAATTATTCCCTGTCTTTTTCTTCTACTTCTCTCTCTCTCTCTCTCTCTTTTATTTTTTATTTCTTTCCTTTTCTTTTTTCATTACGTCAATCCACATATTCCACAAATTTCATTGTTTTTAAATCTTTAATCGTTCGAATAATTTTGTGCCCTTTATTATTCCATCAATCGATAACGATTATATCCGTTCTATCGATAAATAAATGTAAATATATGCTTTACATTATGTATGATTATTTATAGAATTTTTTTTTTTTTTTTTTTTTTTTTTAAAGAGACTACAATACATAGAAAGAGAAAAAGTAAAAGAGAGAGGGAGAGAGAGAGAGAAAGAGAGAGAAAGAGAGTAAGAAAGAGAAAGACAGAAAAATAGAGAGGAAGAGACAGAATAAATGAAAGAGAAGGAAAGAGAGAGAGAGAGAGAGAGAGAGAGAGAGAGAGAGAAAGTTATGTGATTTCTTGGGAAATAACGATAATGTGTATAAACGTACGAGCACGCTATGCGAAAACATCGACGTTCTCTCTCTTTCTCCCTCTCTTTACTCAGACTTTCTTCTTCTTCTTCTTCTTCTTCGAAAGTGAACAAAAATGGAGAATACAAGATAACAAACGCATAAGGGTTATGCGCTTTTAAAGCTCGAACGTAACGACGCAGGTATTCTTCCTTAACGCGCCGCCAGTTACAATAACCCGTCCAACCCCCTCGTCGACTATAATTCTCCTCTCCTACCCTCTCTACCATCCTCTTCCTCCTCCTCCTCCCCCCTCTCCGCCCTCCTAC
>NC_140826.1:2397500-2400000 GCF_050613455.1 Vespa mandarinia | reverse complement strand
AAAAAATGATAAAATACATGGATAGTTGAAAAATTAAATCGTATTATTCTAACAATTTAGATTGAGCACTGTCGTTCATCATTAGTGCCACGAGCCGTTTCGCACCAGTTTCCACTAGCCGTGTTATGATGAATGGTTGTTAAGCTTGGGAGCGTGAAAATTGGGCAAGCCGTGATGACTCTCAAAGAAGAACATGAAGAAGAACATGAAGAAGAACATAAGAAAAAGAAGAAGAAGTAGATGAAGATGAAGAAGATGAAGATGAAGAAGAAGAAGAAGATGATGATGATGATGATGATGATGATGATGATGAAGATATCGAGATGACTTGAAAGAAGAAGCCTGCCAATCTCATTGGCGAAGGACGAACACGACCGACAAGACCATTTGCTTCTATAAGATAAAGATAGATTATATAGATAGATAGATAGATAGATAGAGAGAGAGAGAGAGAGAGAGAGAGAGAGAGAGAAAGAGAGAGAGAGAAAGAGATAATTGTGCAAACTCCGTCAAGAGTTTTAGAAAGCGGTTTGCAACGCGAAGAAAGCAAGAGACGAGAACGTTGACCGAGTTTATAGGAAGACCGAACTGATTAATATAAAATCCTTCACTTAAGAAGGATTTTATTCTTTCGTTTCTAATATATCGAATTAATTATTTATTAGATTTAAATCCTACGTTAATTTTATCAATTCAATATAGAACATATAAATATCATCGATTAATATCAATGATTAATTAAACGTTACGTTAGCGTTAATGATTATTATTGGATCGAACGAAATTGTACGTGAAAGAGATAAGGAAAGGGAAAGAATTGGAGAGAGATAAAAAAATAAAAAAAAAAAAAAAAAAAAAAAGGGAAAAAAATGATAACGAACGAAGGATAAAAAATAGTTTTTTAGATTATCGTCCTATTTCGATTCTATTCATAATTAATCGACATGAATTATGCACGTTGTGCATAAAAAAAAATAAATAAACAATTTCAACGAGAGAGAGAGAGAGAGAGAGAGAGAAAGAGAGAGAACAAAAAAAAATATTTTTTTTTGTCGATTATAAAAAAAAATAAAAAAAAAAAAAAAGAAAAGTATTACTATCAGATTCACGAATGATATCGATAATCTCTTTTATACATCGTCCTCGTTCAATCGTCTAAACAAAAATAAAAGAATAATATATCATTGAAGTTTTGCAATTCTTTCATAAAAAGAAGAAGAAGAAGGTGAAGAAGAGAAGGAGACAAAAAAAAAAAAAAAGAAAAAAAAAACATCATATCAATTAATTATATTCTATCCATGGATATTATTGAAAATCGACGAATATCGTTCGTCGAATCAATAACAAAGGAAAAAAAAAAATAATAAAAAGAAAAAAGAAAAAAGAAAAAAAAAAACAATAACAATAACAAATAACAACAACAACAATAACAAAAACGATAATAACAATTTGCTCTTGAACGGTCTGTTTCCTCGCGATCCAATTTAAAACACGGTACGAAATGATCTAGACACGATGCGCGATGGATCGCGCTCGAGTGATCGAGTCCAACATTCCTTTCATAAATACATATATACATATATACATATATACATATATATATACATATATGCATACATATATATATATATATATACACATGCATGCATCCATGAATCCATACACATTTACACACACATACACATACACACACATATATATATATATATATATGTATGTATATATAGACTGGGTACATACATTAGCGAGGTATTCACATTCGTATTTGTGGTTGCATGAACCAAGCACGAACCACATGCCGATTAAACCGTTATAACATGTGTAAATCACGGGAATAAGAGGCAAACTAATAAACTGTATATATGTGTATATATAATATATATATATATATATGTGTGTGTCTGCATGTATGTGTATGTATATGATAGGAAGAGAGAAAGAGAGAGAAAGAAGATGACTCTTGAAGGAAGAGAAGACGGTTGCCTCATCGCGTATAATAATCATCTTGCGTTTTATAACCGGTGCTACAGGAAACAAGAAGAAGCGAAGAAAGTAGGCGCGTCTTTGAGTGTTTCTTGAGTGTATATGTGTATATGTGTGCATATGTATATATGTGTGTGCGCGTGTATGTGTATGTATATATGTGATCAAGCGCATATGGGCAACATATTCATTTATGTATTTGCAAATGTTAAAGACATTGACAATAATTCAAACTATTTTTAATATCGTTTGACACATTACTATGTATTATTATTTTTCATACTTGATTATGATCATGAATAATTATAATAATAATAATAATAATAATAATAATAATAATAATAATAATAATGAGATATATTAGGTTAAGAGATAATAATGTGAAATTATGATAAAGATTGTTTTTCTCCTTTTTTCTTTTTCTCTTTCTTCTTTTTTTTTTTTTTATCTTTGCTTTATAGAATATTATTGTGGTATTATTACAGATCGAATAATTTCGATTTGATGTTTTAATGTT
>NC_140826.1:2377500-2385000 GCF_050613455.1 Vespa mandarinia | reverse complement strand
TACAAATGTATAATACTTTTATAACGTAGCTATTATGTCAAAATCTTTATGTGTTTATATTTTGTATTATTAAAATAATAATAAATAAAATAATAATAATAATAATAATAATAATAATAATAATAATAATAATAATAATAATAATAATAATAATAATAATAAAGAGATGGAAAAAGAAAAAAGTAAATGAATGCATAAATACTTAGATTCGAATTAATTCCAATGAACTGAATTAATTGAATATTAAATAATATTCCCTTCGCGATTTTTAAACGTCGCTTGATTCTATTTATATATATATATATATATATATATATATATATATATATACTTATTAATTTTTTTTCTATTATAAATTAACGAATAAACTTTTCTTATTAAACATAACGACGTGATCTAATAATAATTTTCAATGATACAATAATATTCCTCGTTATTATATATAATAATAACAATGACATTATTGACACAGGTTATATATATATATATATTTTTTTTTTAATCGAACAATTACGAAGATATACGATAGATAAATATCTGAATACGAATGTTATTAATGATAAAAGGGAGGACACGTTAAAATGTAATTTACTTAAGCCAATTTTAAAACATGTAAGATACACGAATATAATCCTACGTTCGTTCTTACCTGATTATACATGGCAATTAATTTTCTTTTAAAAAGATTCTTTTTGTAATGCACATGCTGCGAGAGTGCAATACACCCTCTCTCTCTCTCTCTCTCTCTCTCTCTCTCTCTCTCTCCTTTTTTCTTCCCCTGCATTTATCTCCATTTATATTACACGCTTATTTTGCCTCCGTTAACGTCACATTATTTTCAAGGTTAACGACAATATTCCTTTACTCCCGTCGAGATACCCTCTTTGCTAAATGCTATCGAGTTTTTCAATGATTTTCCAAGAGAGAGAGAGAAAGAGAGAGAGAGAGAGAGAGAGAGAGGGAGAGAAAGATCGACGATTATTTTAAATTTGATAAGAAAAGAAAGTATGCTTTCAAGTTTCAACGTTAACATTCTATACTATCGTTTTATTTGTACAATTATTATTACTATTATTGTTATTGTTATTATTATTATTATTATTATTATTATTATTATTATTATTATTAGTATTATCATTCATTATTAACAAAATATTGATAAGAATAATTTAAAAAAAAAATTCCATAGAGTTTTGAACATAGATTTCGTTAGAGACCTACATTCCGATTTAATTTTAAATTCAATTTCCACATTATAGTTTTTGTATTGTAAAGAAAAAGAAAAAGAAAAAAAAATAAGAAGAAGAGAATTCAAAGAAAAAAGAAAAAGAATAAAAAAAAAAAAAGAAGAAAAAAGAAAAAGAACGAGAGAGGAAAAAAAAGAAAAAAATTCGCTTACTCACGTTCAATGAATTAATGTTAAATAATTAATAATAAATGATTAAAGTGAGACAGAGAGAGAGAAAGAGAGAGAGAGAGAGAGAGAGAGAGAGAGAGTGAGAGAAAGACAATAATAATGATAAATAAATTGAAAAAAAAAAAAAAAAGAAAAAAAAAAAGAAAACAAAAAAATGTTATACAGAAACGATATAGTGAAATAATTATTTGACGTTAATTGCTCAAGGAAAAAAAAAATTATTCATACTTATTCCTATTTTTATTCAATATTTGTCACGTACGATCGAACTATATATATATATATATATATATATTCGAACTATATATATATATATATATATATATATATATTCGAACTATATATATATATATATATATATATATTCGAACTATATATATATATATATATATATATATATATATATATATTCGAACTATATATATATTCTATATATATATATATATATATATATATATATATATATATAGAATCACTTAACGAGATTTTTAATTAACGTCGCGTAATTGATTAGAAGATCGAATTAAACGATTAACTCGAGTTAAGAACGACGGTATTAGAAGATCTAAACATTAATTGGAACGTACGGGTGCATACGTACTGCATATTGTTCCTCTCTCTCTCTCTCTCTCTCTCTCTCTTTCTCTCTCTCTTTCTCTCTCTCTCTCTCTCTCTCTCTCTCTCTCTCTCTCTCTCTCTCTCTCTCTCTCTCTCTCTCTATCATTCGTTCGGATATGCGTGTAAAACAAACGGCACATTCATGGCATTTGTCTATCACGGATTCCGGTCTCTCTTGAATTAGAATACATACATATGTATATACTTACATTATATATATATATATCGAATAAATGATATATATATATATATATACCATATGTATTTATTCGAATCTTACAGTTAATCCCATTGCAAAACTTCACAGAACGTTAAATCTAACAGTCGCTACGCTTTCCTCGCGCGAATTTACTCAAACGTTAGAAATAAATAAGGTTGCCACTGAAATTAGATTCCTTTTTCTTTTTCTTTTTCTTTTTTTATTCTCTCTTTTTTTTTTCTCTCTTCTTTTTTTTTCTTTCTTTTATATCGTTCTTTTTTTTCTCATTATTCTATTTAATTAACAACTACATGCACACGCACACACACACACACATACGCACATACACACACGCACACGCACACATACATCACCAACGTACGAGAGATATAATGATCCGTATCGTTTATAATCGATCAATCGACGATATATTATTAGGTATCGAGATTGATTCGTATATTAGCTAATTCTTTCTGATTGATCTTTTTGATAATTAATTGAAAATATATGATAATTACGGAGAAATATATTTTCTACGTGAACAAATTTTTGTTTTTGTTTTTTTTTGTTTTCTTTGTTTTTTTTTTTTTTTTTTTTTTTTTTTTTATACGTCAGGATTTAATTATGACACGTTTCGTTTAGATCTACGCGATCGATTTATTTTTTCCTTTCTTCTATTTTTTTTTTTTCCTTTTTTTTGCGATTTCTAATTAGGATTAATTGCCTTTTTTGTTTTTTATTTTTCGTTGTTGTTTTTCTTCTTTTCCTTTTTCTTTTTCATTAGTCTATGTATTTTATTTATTACCTTTTTTCTTTCCTTTTTTCTTTTTTCTTTTTTTTTTTTTTTGCTTTCATTTCAACCGATTATTTAAAAATATCGAACGTTCTAATCGACATTGGAATTACAATAATATAATTGTTATTAGAATGGAAATAAATTCTAGCGCAAATTTTTGCATTGATCAAAATTAATATCAAATAGAATTCAAATTCTCATTCAATCAATTTTCTCATTCTCGCCAACTTTCTTTCTTTCTTTTCCTTTTTTTTTTGTTCTTTTTAAACTTACCGTCGATCGTTTCGTTTGTTAAACGACAATGATAAAAAGTTTATACTTCGTATATTCAATCGAATCTATTCCATATCATTCCTATTCATATTTAGAAAATACCAGAGAAAGAGAGAAAGAAAAAGAAAAAAAAAAGAAAAAAAAAGGTTCAAAAGAGAAAGAAAAGAAATAAAAATCAATGATATCAATATAATTTATAAAAATTTCAATTCATTAAAATAATTTATATAAATTAAATTATAATAAATTTGATTGAAAATAAATTAAGTTATACGTGATGTAGTGGATCATTAAAATTTCATAACCTTTTCATAATATATTTGAACATTTTAAGGATTCTTTTTAAACAAAAGTTTTCGTTAAAATGTTTATGATTATTCTCAAAAGGTAAGGTAAGCGTGGAAACGGTACCTCGAGCGTGCTCGCACGATATCCTTCCTCCTTCATCTCCTCCTCCTCCTCCTCCTCCTCCCTCTCCATCTCCTCCTTCTCTTTCACCTCTTTCTCCTCCTCTTTCATCTCTAAACTCTCGACACGATGTTACACGATAGAGCACAGGAAAAGATTTAAATACAAATTGGTTAACACAAGAATTCCTTCGTCCTTTACTTCGTCGTAGATCTTATAGACCAATCAAAAACATCAACAAAAATGTATACACACATATATATATGTGTGTGTGTGTGTGTGTGTATATGTATGCCTACCTATACAAAGAAAAGATCTTTCATATTCGATTCATTCATATCTTTTGTTCTTATACCTCGCGTACTAAGAAATAAGATCTGTTAATGTAAACATATATTTCTTTTCTATTTACATTATCTAAACATTATTATTATTCCATAGTAACCATTTAACTTTGATACAAATCTATTTACGTGTTATATATTGAAAAATTTTTAATCTATCTTAAGTGGGTTGTATTATTAAAAAAAAATTAATTAATATTTTCCATTGATCGTCGTGTAATATTTTGATCTTACAATATTATATCTATTCTTAATGTAACAATATAATTATTTACGATGAATATAAATTACAAATATTTGATACTTAATATATATATATATATATATATATATATATATATGTGTGTGTATATACTTCGTATAGAATAGTACGTGTGTATAAAAAAAAAAAGCAAATAAACAAGCAAATAAAAAAAAAAAAGAGAGAGAAAAGAAACATCTATTACATTATAAATCATTCATAATATCTCTTATAAAAATGATACAAATTGATCGTTTTATGTACATGATGCATACATGCCTATGTATTTAACTGATATAATAAATAACTTTAACGTGTCCTTGAAAATTAAAAGGATGAACGTGTAAAAGTCACACAAAGAGAGACAGAGAGAGAGAGAGAGAGAGAGAGAGAGAGACAGAGAGAGAGAGAGAGAGAGAGAGAGAGAGAGAGAGAGAGAAAGACAGAGAGAAAGAAAGAGAGAAATAGAAATAGAAATAAATAGGGATATAAAAAGAAACACGTGGACAGATTTGTAATAAGTATAATTTTTCAAGGACAGTTTTAATAAGATGACTATGACTACGACTACGATAAGGACGATCTCACGATTCTCTCGGTTCGTAAGGATAATCATAAAAATAGCTGCGTAATCCTGCGTAATGTTACGCACGGTTACTCTTTTAAGATGTTCATCGAGATGCTGCGAGATAAACGTGTGACTCTCGATCATGCTCATCGCATATTATTTATATATATATATATATATATATATATGTATATATATATGTGTGTGTGTGTGTATGTATGTGTAACATTATAGACACATTTATTTCCGTTTGTGTATTTATAAATGAGAATAAATCGTTTTTATTTTTTTCTTTTCATCTTGTTATAATCCATCTACTCGAATGTTAATCTTTACGACAAATTTATCCTTTCATTATTCATGCACACAAGCATGAGAGACAAACGAAAGGATTCATGGTAGGATGGACGAAAGAATGGACAAATGGACGAAAGGATATACGAATGGACAGATATATATATATATATATATATTTATTTATTTATTTATTTATATTTATTTAAAAAATATATATATAAGATTTAGAAAAATATTAGATATTATGATCGTTCAATATATATGATATTTGTATTAGTTCTTAGAAATATATGTGTTTATATTTGTATTTATATTTATATATATATATATAATAATTATATTTATACATATATATATATATAAATATATAAATATATGGGAAATAATATTGAATAAATAAAATTCATATAAATGAATTTCATTTTTATTTTTTTAATTTCATTTTTTATGTTTCATTTCATTTCCTTCTTCATTTAAAAAATTTTTAATTCATGCAAAAATTATATAATTTCATACATATATATATATATATATATATATATATATTATTATACACTACTGTAATATCTAATTTAAATTTAATTTACTTAATATCTACATTTAGCAAAACGATTTAACAGTAACAATAACGTAATCATTATTGACTAACGACAATATCGCGTATTGATTTATAGAAAAGAAAAAAGAAAAGAAAAAAAGAAAAAGAAAAAACAAGAGAACAAAAAAAAAGAAAAGAAAGGAAAAGAAAAAGAACTTTCGAATCGGTCAAACGAATGTAATAGAAAAGAGAAAAAAATAAAAAAAAAAAAAAAAGAAAAAAAAAAAAAAGAAAAAAAAAGGAAAGAAAAAAAGAAAAAGAAAAGGCACTCCTACGAATATTTATCGAGCTGTTTAAATAGCGTTTAACATAATCGAACGTCTCGTTAACGAATCACGTGCGTTCCATGGAAAGAGCAGGAAAGAAAGGAAGAAAGAAAGAAGACAAAAAAAAAGGCAAAAAAAGAAAAAAAAAACCAGAAGAGAAGAAAAAGAAAAAAAGAAAACAAAAAATAAACAAAAAGAAAAGAAGAAAACACGCAGAGATGTCAGAATTAACAGGCTTTCTTCATCATCCTGCGGAATAACAACAAAAAAAAAAAAAAAAAAAAAAAAAAAAAGGGCTGGTGCCGGGTTGACAGATAGGTGGGGTGTATGTTGGGAGGATATAGGAGGGATGATGGGACGGTGATGGGAGATGTAAAGGGGAGAAATAAAACGAAGGCAATGGCGGCGACGTTCGTAACGACGCGGACGGGCGCGACCTTACTTTCTCGTTACGATCTGAGAAATATTGCGAGGCGATCGACCTTTAGAAGTTCGCCTTTCGAAAATCGGTCTCGCCTTGTAAAAGCCACGGCCTCGCTCGATTTACTTACACTTGCGATCCTTTTCTCTCTCTATATCTCTCTCTCTCTTTCTATCTCTCTCTTTCTATCTCTCTATTCCTATCTTTTTTAATATTCTACTTTATTTCTCTTTTTTTTTCTTCCTCTTTATTTTATTATATGCATTTACATATATATATATATATATATATATATATATATATATATATATGTTTTGTATGTTTATTATAATATCTGCTTTCTCTTTTTATGTTTCATTTAATCTCCATTGATCCTTTTCTATATTTCTCTCTCTCTCTCTCTCTATTTGTCTATTTTTAACATTTCTTTTATTTTCTTCTTTTTTTATTTTGTTTTATTTCATTATACACACCCACGCACACACACACACACACACACACACACATATAAATATATATGTATTATTATGTATATTATATTCGTATGTTTTATTATAATATTCACTTTCTCTCGTTTTCTTTTCTTCTTTCCTTTTTTAATTTAATAGCCCACTGATATTAATTGAAATTAAACGTAACATCGTACATTGATATTATTTTTTTAATATAATAAATATTAATATATCTTTTCAATCATATCTAATATTTTTCTTTCCCTCCCCCCCCCCTCTCTCTCTCTCTCTCTTTCTATCTTTTCTATCTATCTATCTCTTTCTCTTTCTCACTCTTTGTACTTCATTAATATTGTCATATATAAATCCAATGTAGTATATTATTTCAATTAATTTCACGATCAATTTAATTAATGGCTATTAACTAGATACACGTAACATACGTTTATTATAGATCGTGCAATATCCAATATGTTGTTTTTTTTTTTTCAATTACTTTCTTTTACCATTCGATTATATTCTTTATCTGGTTCAATATGCGGCATTTAATGAATAACACTTATTTATAACTTTTATTTATATATACACAATCTATCTTTTTT
>NC_140826.1:2370000-2372500 GCF_050613455.1 Vespa mandarinia | reverse complement strand
CGAATTCGATATCATTGATCGAGATATATTTTAAAAATGAATTGGATTTATTCGATGATAACAATCGACAAATATTTCGTTTCATTATGTACATCAAATGATTTTATATAAATGATTTCAGGAAGAATCATTATTTAAATCGTAGTTGGAATGGAATTCAACGAGAGATTAGAAATGGAATCTTATTAAATAATCGACCGATCTCTCGCGCTCCTGTACTTTCTAAAACTTCTTGAATCGCAAAAAGAACCAGCTTTTAGACTGTCTGTTTACTTCTCTCTCTCTCTCTCTCTCTCTCTCTCTCTCTTTTTTTTCTCTCTCTCTCTCTCTTTTTTTTCATTTTTTACTTTTTATCTTCGACAAAACAAAAATCCAAATCGTTGCCACGAAAGTAGAAGCGACTTTATTGAAAATACAATTATAATCGTTCGAATGATCGATATAAATAATATTTGACGAATTCTTTTTAAAGAGAAAAAATAAAAAGTGAAAAAGGAAAAGAGGAAAAGGAGGAAAAGAGAGAGAGAGAGAGAGAAAAAAAAAGAAAAAAGAAATTAAAGTAACTAAAATTATTCTCGTTCATTTTGTTCGCGTTAATTCTAATACCGAGAAAGAAAATCTAATTTTAAAAGACGTCACAGAGATTAGAAATTCGATCTCTCTCTCTCTCTCTCTCTCTCTCTCTGTCTTTCGTCGATTAAATCTTACGATTAAATAGGTCGTAATAAAATAAACAAAGACGACGATATGTAAAAATAAACGTACTTGATAGTCCACACGATTAAAAATTCAATCTTATTACATCATCGACTAAGTCAATCTAATATTTTTTGCGAGAAGAATTTCTTAGAAAGGAAAAAAGAGAAAAAAAAAGAAAAAAACAACAAAAAAAAAGGAAAAAGAAAAAAAGGATCGATTATTCTCATCCGTCTTACTCATACTAACTCGCATTAACTTTGGATACTTAGAAAAGAATTTGAAACTTAAAAGGACGTCAAAGATACGATAAATTCCATCTAATACGATTTTTCGCAAAACTCCTTCCCTCTCTCTCTCTCTCTCTCTCTCTCTTTCTCTCTGTCTGTCTTTCGTCAATGATTAGATCGTAAAAAAAAAAAAAAAATAAACGAGGACGAAGAATATAGAAAAAAAAAAAAAAATTATGTAATAGCTAGTTAACACGATTAAAAATTCAAATTCATCGATTAAATCTAATAGATCGAACATTTTTTTTTTTTTTATTAAACGAATTATTGAAAAAAAAAAGAAAAAAAAAAAGAAAAAAAAATTCTCTGAATAAATATTATTAATTATTAAAAATAATTCAAATTATAAAATATTCTATTATATACATACATACATACATACATATATATATATATATATATATATATATATTATAATTATATAAAATTATTCAATTATTAATTCGTATTAAATATTAATACTTGAAAAAAACAAATCTAACGTCAATGAGATAAGATATTCAATCTAATACGATGATATTTCGCAAAACTCTGTCTCTCTCTTTATATATATACACACACACATATATATATATATATACATATACCTAAATAAAATTATCTTAGTCTATCTCATCTGCATTAATTCGTATTAATTTAAATAGAAACAAATCTAATATTAAAAAGTCACAATGAGATAAGAAATTCGATCTAATATGACGATCCTTAGTGAAACACACACACACTCTCTCTCTCTCTCTCTCTCTCTCATTCTTTCGTCATTGAATAGGTCGTAATAAAATAAACAAAGACGACTATATGTAAAAATAAACGTACATACTTCCTCGGTGACTTACACGTTCATTTCATTCGCTCAATGACAATTATGTCCTACGCGTTCTGATCACGAGAAAGATAGAGAGATAAAGAGAGAGAGAAAGAGAGATACGGAGATGTATATATACATATACATAGAGAGAGAGAGAGAGAGAGAGAGAGAGAGAGAGAATGGAAACAAGAATCGACATATTAAAGTCGCCTTTATCGCCTTAGTAAAAATAACTGTATGCTCGATTGGCCTCTCATCGTCGTTTGTCGCACTTTAATTTCACAGAAACAGGTTCTCTTACTTCGTGAGAAGGATCACAAATGACAACGAGAGAGAAAGAGAGGGAGAGAGACAGAGAGAGAGAGAGAGAGAGAGAGAGAGAGAGAGAGAGGAAGAGAGAGTCGATTAATTTGCGAAAGCCACCGTTAGAAGAAGAATCTCGATCTCGATCTCTATCACGATCTCGATCTCGGTCTCTATACCGATATCGATACTCATATCGATATCAATATCAATATAGATCTCTTTTCTATATTGAACAATCGAACGATTGAAAGAACGAACGAACGAACGATCGATCGATCGATCGATCGATCATTCATAATCGCATTGAATTATTGCAAATATTAATTTATTTCATAAGTTATTGTATTATTGTAACGTATCGACTAATTAATAAAACGATTAATTAATATATCGATTGAAT
>NC_140826.1:2352500-2355000 GCF_050613455.1 Vespa mandarinia | reverse complement strand
GTTTATTCTAGTAAAGAAAAGTTTGTAAAAGGTTACGACAGACCACGTTCGCAATTCGTATCGTAACCTTTTCTAAGGTTCTGTCGCAACCTTTTACAATATGTTCTATCTCTCTCCTTCTCTCTCTTTTTCTTTCTCTCTCTCATATAAATACATAGCATTTATCGTTTAAAATTAATATTTCTATAAAATTCCAACTAGTATCTTTTTCTGGATCTATTTTTGATTTATAGATCATTCGAACTGCGAATCGTAATCTCTCTCTCTCTCTCTCTCTCTCTTTCTTTCATCCTATCTCTTTTTCTTTCTTCCTAACACTTGTTTTCTTCTATCTTTTCTCTCTTTTTCTTTTTTCTTTCGTATTTCTTTCTGTTTGACTAATAAATATCTAAAAGTAAGAAGACACTTGTTTATGGCGAATGAAACAATCTCGAACGTTTGATCACGATATATTATTATATACAATGATTAAATTAGAATATGATATGTATTTATGTATGTATGTATGTATGTAAACGTAGAATTGCACGTATACATATTGTATATCATAAATATATGCTTACATTGTTTATGTAATATAATATATATATATATATATATATATATTTTGTTTTTTTTTTCTCTCTTTTTTTTCCTTTCTTCTTCTTCTTCTTCTTTGTCTCTTTTTTCTTCTTTAAGAGAATTAAATTCCACGATATTACGATCTTTATTTAATTATCATGTGATATTGATAATAATTAATCCGTTATAATTATATAATGTCGATCGATAAAAATTTTTATTTATTTATTTATTTATTTAGTTGAACATTTTTTTTTTTTTGATATTATAATCATTCATAACTCGACATCATTCGTATCATTATGACGAGATAATATCGTTATAATTAATTAATCGCAATTAATTTTTTTTTTGCAATTAATATTAATTATATATAATATATTAATATATCTGTTTTATAATTATAATGTATAATAATTATTATAACATGATATAACTTTAATATTAATGATAATTAATCTCTCTTATGATTATAATAATTACTACGATATGACTGTAATATTGATAATGATATTACTATGATATTATCTGTGATATCGATAATAATGAATCCATTGTAATATAATTAATTGATTATTAATCCTAAAATTCGATTATAAAGATATAGTTATTATCAATTTACAATTCTAATATAATATTATAATAATTAATATTCCATAAAATGACATGACTAATAAGCATTATCAAATTTCATGTACGAATTATCATGAAAATAATCAGTTGAATGGATAAATAAATAAATAAATAAATAAATAAATAGATGAATAAATAAATAATACAAGATTATGTCTAAAAAAGAAAAAGAAAAAATTAAAAGAAAAAAGGTGAAAAAAAAATACAATTATAGAAAAAGCAAGACGAGAGAGAGGGGAGAAAAACAAATTGATTATAAAATCAAAATGGAAAGGAGAAAACAAATGAATAAAAGAAAAAAAGGAATGCAAAATAATAAAATTCGCAAAAGAACAAAGACGAGGAATTGAAAAAGAAAGGAGAAGAAAGAAAAATTGAGAAAGAATAAGAATAGATAAAAGAAAATTTAAAAAAAAAAAAAAGAAAAAAAAAGAGAGAGAGAGAGAGAGAGAGAGAAATATAGCGTTTTTAAAGAAAAGAGAGGCGAAGGAAACGAAAAAAAAAAAGAAAAAGAAAGAAAGAATAGATATAAGAAAGGAGAAAAATAAAAGGGGGAGGTGAGTAAAAAAAAAAAAAAGAAAAAAAAGGAAAAAAGAAACAAATCGAGAAAAGAAAAAAGTGATGAGGAAGAAAGGAACAACAACGAATTGAGGAAAAATAAAACTAAAAATAAAAAAAAAAAAAAAAAAAGAAAAAGAAAGAGAAAAAAGAGAGAGAAGAGAAACGTGCGAAGGGAGATGAATAAGAGAAGAGATCGAAAAAGAAAAAAAGAAAAAAAATAAAAGAAAGAAGAAAAAAAAAAAGAGAATAGAAAAGAAGAAAGAAGAAAGAAGAGAGAAAAACTTCACGATTTCGTTCCTCACGATCATTCTCGATCGTTCCTCGATCGTTGTGAGACGATCCTTAAAGAAAGGAGAAGGATCACTGTTTATTGAGAAGAGAGAAGAGAAGAAATAAGGAAGGAAGAAAAGAAGGAAGGAAGGAAGGAAGGAAGGAAAGAAGGAAGGAAGGAAGAAAGGAAGGAAGGAAGAAAAAGAAAAGAGAAAAGGAAAGGCAAAGAAAAAAAAAAGAAAAAAGAAAAAGAAAGGGACAAAGAAAAAGAGAAAGAAAAAAAGGAAGAGAAAGAATGAAAAAGAAAAGAGGTCCACCTCTTAACTTCCTCTCTCTCTCTCTTCTCTCTCTCCTCTCCTCTCTTCTCTCCGTTCTACGGGTTGCTCTTACCGTGCGTAAATATAGGGCAGAGTACGTACCGAGTGCACCGTGGAGGGTGACCCCGCGATGACCCCCATGCCAGAGTATCCGAACC
>NC_140826.1:2307500-2342500 GCF_050613455.1 Vespa mandarinia | reverse complement strand
ATAGAAATCTTTATGGATGATTGATTGAATGATCGAAACGAATTTAGATGTAATCGTGAATGGAATAAAAAAAAAAAAAAAGAAAAAAAAAAAAGACAAAGGAAAAGAAAGGAATTGTAAACGTATACGAGTTTCTATACCCATATGTGACTATATGTATGTATATGTATGTGTATATGTGTGTGTATGTGTGTGTGTGTGTGTGTTAATGTTTGTTTAAATGGTATTAAGATTATATACGTATGTGGAATTATTAATATCTTTCTCTTTTTATATATTTTTTCTTTCTTTTTAACATGCACCAAATGTTTCAAGATTAGAATCGAAAATTTATTTCAATGGTTTTCTTGTTTTTTTTGTTTTTTTTTTGTTTTTTTTATTATTATTATTATTATTTAAATTAGTCCTTAGAATGTGATTAGCAGTTTAAAGAGATAGAGATGGAAATAGAGAGAGAGATGGAGAGAGAGAGATGGAGAGAGAGAGATGGAGAGATAGAGAGAGACAGATTAGAATCGAAGAATTATTGATATTATTAGTTGAAATAATTGTGAGATTAGAAGAATTATTAATGTATTATATAATTGTTTATATAATTCAAATATTGGAAATCGAAGAGTTATTAATCGATTCGTTTCAACATTTATGAAATTAAAATAAAAAAATTATTAACGTTATAAATTATTCTTTTTATGTAAAATTCCTACAATTAGATTATTAGATTATTATTATTTAATCTATACAGGTTAATTTTTATTCTAATTCTGTCTCTCAATTCTTTTATATATATATATATATTATTTATCATTCTCATCTATACTAATTCTACTAAATTGCATACTACTAATCTCTATCGTTATCGAATTTCTAATTTCTAAGATTAGAAATAGTTCACTTAATAAGCCCTAATATAATAGAGAACTTCTTCTTATGAAATAGAAAATAGAAATAAAAAAGTACACACACTCACACACACGCGCCTTAACAAAGCAGTAATAAAAAAAAAATCACAGCAGCAAAAAAAAAATAAATTACCGAATACTGATTTCTACAACAAAATTTCTGGAAAAAAAAAAAGAAAGAAAAAAGAAATGATAATATGAAGGATCAAATAAAAAGAAGAAGAAGAAGAAGAAGAAGAAGAAGAAGAAGATGAAGATGAAGAAAGAGAAAAGAAAAAGAAACAGACAAATTTATCAAAAACACCATAAACCAGAGTTGTCAGCTTTATTGTACAGTAAAAAAAAGAAAGAAAGAAAAAAGAAAAAGAGAAAAGAAAAAATTAAGAAAATAAAAACAAAATCGAAAATATAAAAATAAAAAAGAATACAAGTCCTATCGTCCAAAGGGTTCATGATTGTACTGTATAAAAAAAAGAGGATAAGAAAAAAAAAAAAAAAGACGAATAAAATAAACAAAAGTGACAAATAAAAAGATATAAAAATGGAGAGAGTAAATAAAATTTAAAAGAAACAAAATGAGAGAGAGAGAGAGAGAGAGAGAGAGAGAGAGAGAGAAAGAGAGAAAGGGGAAAAAAAGGGAACAGAAAAAATAGGTGGCATTTTCATCTCTCTCTCTCTCTCTCTCTCTCTCTCTCATACTTTCTCACTCTCATTCATTCTCTCTCTCTCTCTCTCTCTCTCTCTCTCTCACACACACAAACACACTTTCTCTTTTTCTTTCTCTTTTTATTTACCTATATATCTCACTCTCTTTTTCTTACTCTTTAATGTATCTTAAATTACCACCATTTCTCTCTCTCTCTCTCTCTCTCTCTCTCTCTCTCTCTCTCTCTATCTATCTATCTATCTATCTATCTCTATCTCTTTCTCTTTCTCTCTCTATCTATCTATCTATCTCTATCTCTCTCAGTAAGCATCAACCATGTACATAGTCGCCTTTAATTCGACCTTCGTGTGTGGCCCTCAGCTTCGAGCTAAGTACAAAGCTCGCGTCGCGAATCGTCTCGTCTTTCTTCATCCATCTCTCTCTCTCTCTCTCTCTCTCTCTCGTTTCCTCTCTCTTTCTTTCTCTCTCTTTCTCCCTCTCTCTCTCTCTCTCTCGTTTCCTCTCTCTTTCTTTCTCTCTTTCTCCCTCTCTCTCTCTCTCGCGTTTCCTCTCTCTTTCTTTCTCTCTCTTTCTAACTCTCTCTCTCTCTCTTTTTCTCTCTTTCGTGACGAGATGCGACCTTTGCGATTAATTACGTTAATTACGACGAACGTTACAAATGTCTCAAACAGTACATGCACGGCCATACTCTATTCTCTTATAGATAAAGTAAAAGCCAAAAGAGAGCGATGAAAAAAGGGCCTAAAGAGAAATGATGGGCCTTACCCTAGAAACATTTGCAAAGCGTCGTTTTGCCTTTTTCTCTATCTTATCCGATTATTATTATTATTATTATTATTATTATTATTATTATTATTATTATTATTATTATTATTATTATTATTATTATTATTATTATTATTATTATTATTATTATATTGTTATTATTCTTAATATTATTATTATTATACTATTATATCATTATTATATTATTATATTATTATATTATTATATTATTATATTATTATATTATTATCATTATAATTTTTTTTCCTTTTCTATTCTTTCTCTCTCTCTCTCTCTCTCTCTCTCTCTCTCTTTCTCTCTGTCTCTCTCTGTCTCTCCCTCTCTCTCTCTCTCTCTCTCTCTCTCTCTCTTTCTCTCTCTGTCTCTCTCTGTCTCTCCCTCTCTCTCTCTCTCTGTCTCTCTCTGTCTTTTTTTTTCTTACAATCATGCATTGTCATTTTATTCGAAGGAAAAAGCAAAAAAAAAAGCAAAAAAAAAAGAAAAATTGAAGGAAATAAAAACGAAAGTGAAGAAAGAAAAAGAGGAAAGAAAAAATTTAAAAAAAGGAGAAAATAAATAAAAAAAAAAAAAAAAAAAATAGAGAGAGAGGGACAAAGAGAGAAGTCAAAAGAGAACTCGAAAAACTGGCTCCCTCTCTCTCTCTCTCTCTCTCTCTTTCTCTTTTTTTTTCCTTGATAAAAAAAAAAAAAAGAAAGAAGAAGTACGAAAAGTTTACTAGACGACTAAAAAAAGGAGACGACGATTAACTTTGCCAATAATATACGTTAAGTAAATAAAATATAAATATTTTATCGTCCATAATCGTAGAACTCTCGTCGAACAAATTTCTCGCGAGTTAATCGAGAGAACCTAAAAAACATTGATCTATCATTCGATTGTAGATCACTCGTAATAGATCTAAATTCGAATATTGTTATCGATCGATGATTATCTAGGGAATTTTTCTTTCGGTTTAATTCTATCCAACGACCTCCGAAACGATTCTTGTGCCGTTTCTTACGAACGACTGCAACTGTTGTGCTGCACCCTAAAAAGAAAAAAAAATATAATAATAATAATAATAATA
The DNA here is from genome assembly GCF_050613455.1 of Vespa mandarinia. Lineage (NCBI taxonomy): Eukaryota > Metazoa > Arthropoda > Insecta > Hymenoptera > Vespidae > Vespa > Vespa mandarinia. The sequence continues at coordinate 2,339,079 of NC_140826.1, read as the reverse complement.
ATAATAATAATAATAATAATAATAATAATAATAATAATAATATATTAATAAATAATTAATAATAAAATAATTATTGTTATTTATATTAGTACATACATATATATATATATATATATATATATATATATATATATATATATATACATATTTGTAAATAAATTTTATTTGACAAAATTTGAAGATTTTGTTAATAAATAATATCAAAAAAAAAAAAAGAAAAAAAAAATTCCTCTAATAAACATTGACTATATTTAAAATCAATCCTGTCATATTAATATTTATATTTAAAATAAAAAGATAACGTCAATGATTACATTGAAAATTAATTCGAAAGAAAATAAATATATTCAAAGAAATAGAAAAAAGAAAAAAAAAAATATATATATATATATATATATATAGAAAAACAAAGATTAATCACAACAAAATCATTTATATCAGTTTTGAAAATTCTTTCGAACGAGTCAAAGGTGTCTCTTGAGTGATTCTAAACGATCACCTATTCCTAATGATTTTCATTCGATCGTAAAACTACGCGTTTCAGATCGTAAAATCGAGAAAGTCTATTAATAAAGTGTTTAGAATGTCGTACATAAGGAAGTAATTTGTTTTCAATAATGGTTTGTGAAATTTTAACATCGCGCAAAGAAAAACTTCTTTTCTCCTCCATCGAAGGAAAATAAATAAATTATTATAATTAAATGATTTTTACCGTTATGGCAGCACCGAGGAACTGACTGAACGCTCTGGTAGCACCAAGGGCAACGTTAACAACTTGATTTCTAACACCTTCCCCCCCGTTAACTGATCCGCCATTAGTATTTTGTAATTCTTGAACTGAATTGCCAAAATTGGAGAATCCACTGAATAATGGCGGCGGATAAGTCGAGCTAGGTGACCATGTTGTTTGTATTATCCTTGGCCTTGAAGTCGTTGGTCTTCTTGTCGTCGTCGTCGTACTAGTTGGCCTTGAAGTAATACTCGTTGATGTGGAATAAGGTCTAGATGTACTCGTCGTTGTCGGTGGAAGCGATACGAGATTGTTATTTAAGCTCTGAATAAATAAAAAAGAAAATAAAAAAAAAAATAAAAAAATATTTGTTCTCTTTAACGAATAAAAGTAAAAAGAAGAAGAAGAAGAAGAAGAAGATTCGTAACTTTTTTTCTAAAGTAAAAAAGAAAAAAAAAGAAAAAAAAAAAAAAAAAAAAGAAAAACCGGACAACAAGTAATTCATTTTACTTACGGCCAATTGTAATTGTTGTCGAATATTCGTAGCTGGGGTCGACGGTTCTATGCCTTGGGCCTTCAATAGGGCCGCCAGGAGAGCCGCGTTACTGATTTCAGAATTGGACGTACTTTTGACCATTGGAAGTTTAGCTTGACCAAATAGAATCGCTCTGAGGAAAGCTTCGTCGTCTTGAATTGACGTTGGTATCGGCGTTGTTACTGATTTTTGATTCTTCGTATCTGTCAAAAGATAGAAAAAAAAAAAAACAATGGATAAAAAAGAAAGAAAGAAAGCGAACAAAAATCAATTCGAATTCGAATTAATAAATTTAATAAATCTTACCGGATTGTTGAATAGCGTTGAACAGTGCTGATAAGAATTTAGCATCGTCCTCGGGCGAATAAGTCGAGGAACTAACAACATTAGACAATCTAGGATTAGGATTGTTCAATAATGGACGTGTCGTTGTCGTCGTCGTCGTTGTCTTAGTGACTGGTTTCATTGTTGTAGTTTCTTTCACGTTGTTAACTACAGTATCAGAAAAGTTGACAACTTTAGGTGATACATATGATTGGGTCACCGAAATAGGCCTTTGAGTGATCTCAACGATTCGACTTGGCGTTGTTTTTATTGTCGATCTAGTTGTAGTTTTAGCCAATGGTTTAACCGTGGTAGAAGGACCAAAAATATTTCCACCAAATAGGGCTTGTAACAAGCTTGCACCAAGACCTTGAACCGGTGCTGGAGTTGTGCTCTTAGGTTTCGTATTTACGGACTTTGCCGTAACAACGACAATAGGCGCTGTAGTTGTGCTACTGGACACAGAAGCACTGTGAGTTTGAGCACTGGCCGATAGATCAGAGATTTTAACAGGGACTTTTCGATTAATTCCGGATTCCGTCGTTGTAAATGATCTTGAAGTTGACGTAGAAGGTTTCGTTGAAGGTTTCACCGTGGTGGATGGTAACAAGTCGATGATTATCGGTGCCGATGATGATGATGATAATGGTAATGATGATGATGATGACGATGATGATGATAATGATGACAACGACGATGATGACGAGGACAGTTGTACGGTATTTGGGGATACATTGGATAATTGAATAGCTTTTGGTGATCGAGTAGGTCCGACATTACTCAAGGCAAGAGATAGGATCTGTAGAAAAAAAAAAGAAAGAAAAAAAAAATGATATACGTTGATAATTATACATGTCATAAGTGTTTTATGATCTTGATAATAATAATAATAATATATATATATATATATATATATATATATATATATATGTATATGTATATGTATATCTTTCCTTTTTAAGGATATCATGCTGTTAAGTTGAAAAACAAAGTATATTTTACATATATTACGATGATTCAGAGTTATTATTTCTTATTTTAGTTTTTGAAAAACACGAGAAAGGAGTTACATTGAATCGGAAATATCTACTTTATAGAATATCCAATGGAAATAAATACTTGGATTATTTCAGGTTGGTGTTAGTAAGAACGATATAAGGATTGTGCAAATGGTGAAAGGAGAGTTCTTGCATTATAAGTTTCTCGCTTCTCGAGCTGCACCGCTCGATTAGCTGGACGATAATTACCATCCACTTTGCGCACTCCACAGCTTTATTAGTTAATGATGACTTAGGAAATATATATATATATATATATATATATATATATATATATATATATATATATATATATATATACCTTGTGTTTTTGCTCTTACATACGTAATCGTTCTGTTAGCCTTTCCAAACAAAATCCATTTAAACATTTCCTCTCTCTCTCTCTCTCTCTCTCTCTCTCTCTCTCTCTTTTTCCTTCTTTCTTTGTTGTTTATCGTTTTTATGATATTTAAATTTAGATAAATTATCTGAAATATTATATAATTTTTTATCGTTAGATGTTATACCTTGTTGGCTAAAATCTTTTCCACTTCGTTCAGAGTTTTTTGCGTAGTTGGTACATCGTTAGGCTGTAACTAGAAAGATATTGCATTTATCTAACTGTCTACTCTTTTTTATTATTATTATTATTATTATTATTATTATTATTATTATTATTATTAAAATTAAGGAAGAAAGATTTTGAATGAAATAAACAGGATTTAATTTACTTACAAGGGAGTTCAAAAATGCAAGATCGTCGAATGTTGTACCAAAAGCATTTTGTGTTCGCATATTTATTGGGATATCATTGGACATTCCAAATGGTGTCGTTCCCATTTCTGGAATGACACTATTTGTTATTGAAGCCTCCGTTGTGGTAATTGTTGTTGGAGCTGGCGTAGTTGTAGCAATAGTTGTTGTTGGAACTGCAGTAGTTGTAATTGTTATTGTTGTTGTTGTTGTTGGAGCTTGCATAGTTGTAGTAGTAGGAATAGTTGTTGTTGTTGGAGCTGGTGTAGTAGTAGTAGTTGTTGTTGGAGCTGGTGTAGTAGTAGTAGTAGTTGTTGTTGTTGGAGCTGGTGTAGTAGTAGTAGTAGTAGTTGTTGTTGTTGGAACTGGTGTAGTAGTAGTAGTAGTTGTTGTTGGAACTGGTGTAGTAGTAGTAGTAGTTGTTGTTGGAGCTGGTGTGGTAGTAGTAGTAGTAGTAGTTGTTGGAGCTGGTGTGGTGGTGGTAGTAGTAGTAGTAGTTGTTGGAGCTGGCGTATTTGTAGTGATAGCATTTGTTGTTGATACTGGAGTTGTTGTAGTGGTAATTGTTGACGTAGGCATTGCAGCGGTGATAGAAGAAGACACGATACCAGAAGCCGGTGTAAAAACTTCTACGAAAGGACTTACAGGACGTGGATCGAACATTGGATTACCTTCGTTGGAGTCGTCCTGATAAAATAAAAAAAGAGAAAAAAAAAAAAGAAACATTAAGACACTGAACTCGTCAGTTATCATAAAACTACTTTCAAGTTTTCTATACCAAAGTGTTTGATGCAATCGACGCGGTTATTACTGGAGAATTAGTTGTAATTCCAAATATCTGATCCAAAGGATCTCTCCATGGAAATCCTGGAGGTGCTGTTATCTGGCCATTATTAGATTGATCGTTCAATAAATTGTCAAAGGATTGTACCATTCTTGAATTCGATGCTGGTCCTACGTTTGCTGCACTCTATTTTTGATTGAAAAATTTTATTATTCTAATGTAATATTTTTTTAATTGACATTTAACCAACATCATCATCCCTTTTACTTACTGCAACTGAATTTATGTTGACACTGACAACACGTGGATTGGTGTTAGGTGAACCATTAGTCCAATAATTAACAAATCTATCCTGTTAATTATAAGAATATAAAAAAAAAAAAAAAAAAAAAAAAATCAAAAAAATTCGATGAAACACGAATGAAACAAATCCTATCATATTTTAATTGACTTTCCTGTTTACTTTTCCTTTTTTTTTTTTTTTTCTTTCTTTCTTTGCATTTACCTGTCCAATATGAACTGAATTTTGTGGTTACCTGTCCAATATAAACTGAATTACGTTGACCTCCAGATTCCCTAGACCTACTAGCTTCATCCCTTTGTCGATCTTGAACGATACGACCGCCTCCGCTAATACCATTTATTCGAGATCCCTAAAAAAATGAAGAAAGCTAATAAGTATTTGATAAAGATATATTAACAGAGGCAAAAGTATTCATCGTATCATGTCAAGCATAGCTATTAGAAATATCGAAATATGAATTCTATGTGATTAGGTGAATAAAGTGTGTGCCGTGAGGGTGCAAAAAATATTTACAGAAGTGCCGAAAAAAAGAAATAAATAAATAAATAAATAAATAAATAAATAAATAAATAAATAAATAAAGATAAAAGAAATCCCCCTCCCCCCACCCTTCCTGCCCGCCATCCTCCTCCCGCAAAAAAAAATCTAATATGTACAAGTTTCTATATAACTCGACATCATGTTTCGATACCTTTGCCTGTTGAAAATAGAACGTCAATTAAATATCATATTCACGACGGAAGAGGCTCATGGAGTTCTATGGGAAAAATTGAATATATTTTTAAAAATATCAAATCCGATTATTGCTCGAAATCTTATTATATACAGAAAGAAAATAAGAGAAGAATGAAGATTAAAAATTATCAACGGCATGCTTTCGCAGTGTCATTTTGATCGTTAAAACTTTTGACAAATGATAATGAGATTAATCATAATGACACTGGGAAACTATTAATTAGTCTAGCCGCAAAATTATGTCGAAATTAAATATAAGCGTTAGTATATTACTTATGGACACTGCTGTTCGATCATCCGATATATTTTTATATTGATTCGTTTCTCGAAAAGAAAAGGAAAGAAAAGAAAAAAAACAAAAAAGAAAAAAAGAAAGAAAGAAAATTTCTATACAAACATTTCTAACTAACAACAGCAGCATCGCATTACGTATAGGATGGAAAAGATATGAAAGATATGTTGATCCCGAGCAAAATTATTAACGATCGTTGATAGATTTATGATGAACGAATTTTAATATGTGGGATAGAGATACCATTGTATTTGTGGTCGCGACGCTACCAGGGGTACCAAGTGGGCCCAAGAAATCGGCTCCACCTCCGTTTGATCCGCCGATCGCGTTACCAGTAAGTCCCAAATCAACGGTGCCAAAGTTTTGACCATTTGTCATCGGGTTGCCGACGGGTCTACGATTATTATAATAGTTCGGGGCTTGATATTGATTAAAAGTGCCTTGGTTAGCCTGGTTATAAAAGAACACGGGTGGTGGTGGCCTGTTAGTGGTAGTTGTAGTGCTAAGAGAAAAGACAACCTCAACCGGATTGCTTGGTGGATCTGGTATGATCGTGCCATTTGGGAACTTCCGGACCAATCTTCCATCAGGGTAGATACCAAATATTACGTATGGGCTGTCAACGTTTCTAGCATCGATGAGATTATCCTCTGGACGTTTCCTGACGATCGTTTTATTAGGATATATCCCGTATACATGATAATCCCTTAAAGGTACTCTCGTTGACGAGCTAGGACTAAATCTAGGCGCTGGAGTTAATCTGCTACCACCGAATCGACCCAGATACGGTGTTGTGAAAGTTGTTTGAGTTGTAACAGGAGTTACTGATGAAAATGCAGGCATGCTCGGAATAGTCTGAGACATGGTCGTCATTGGCGCTGTAGTCGTAGTCGTAATCGTTGAACTCGATCCTGTGGTCGATGTTGTTTCTGCCGTTGAATCCGTCATTGTTGTTTCAATATTCGTATCCATTCTTGATATTGAATTGGACATTTCCGAGGACGGTGTAGTGGATGTTGGAACGCTCGTAGTACTCATTGATGCTTCAGTTGATATCAGATTATCATTTATATCAATGTTATCTTCAATAGATTGCGTGGTAGTAGACATCGTAGTCTCAATTGCAGTTGTAGTAGTATCAGGTGGACGATTGGTAGTTGATGATGCCGGTGTCGTCATGGTCGTCATCGTTTGCGTCGCCGTATTCGTCGTGCTCGTCATCGTCGTCGTTGTCGTTATTAACGTCGTCGTATCAATGGAAGTTGATGTGCCAGATGGAGAGGATTCAGTGATCAAGGAATTGGAAGAGTCTGACGTTGTTGTGGTTGGTGACTCTGTGATGATGTTAGGAATGATGGTGGTTTCGTTCGTTTGATCGAATTGCATTGTTCCTGTGGCTGCCGTCCCTTGGGCAGTTGTTGGCGTAGTATCCTGCAAACGGTCAATATCAGTTGGAATGGTGTTCGTGAAGTCAATGGGCGATGATGGGGGGTCTGTGAGCATTATCGTTGTGGTTGTTTCGATTGCCTGGTTAGTGGTGGTAGTCCCAGTAATATTCATTAAATCCAATAATTCTGTATCGTTTGTTAGTAAGGGTGAGTTAGTAGTTACCTCTGCATCGTTAACAATCAATTCCGTCGAGGTCATTTCAATTGTTTGGTTAGTTCTGTTGATATCGATCGATTGATCAAGAGCCGGTTCTGTTATGGTTTCGGTAATAATTATTTCAGGGGTTTGGCTCGTTGTGATATCATCATTATTAGCTACCAATTCCGTTGTAGCTGCGGGCTCTGTTACTGTAGCGGTTGACATGGGCTCGGTTGAAACGAGATTAGTACTACTGCTATCGTTCGTTACAATCGACTGGGTCAAAAGTTCGAAGTTTTCAGACGATAACGTTGTTTCTGTTGGGTTAACAGACGTTTGACTGTCAATATCTAAAGGAGTCGTTATCGACGATTGATCATCGTTTATCACAGTGGTTGTTGTCAATGATTCTGTTACCATACTTGGGGTGGATGAGATCGATATATCTATACTTTCTATAGGGGTAGTTATCTGGGTCTGGGCCGTAGTCGATTGAAAATCATAACTGAGGGTCGTCAATTCAATATCAGCAGTAGAAACTGTCGTCGTTTCTATATCCTGCGTAATACTTGTAGAACTCTCAGTTATATTTTCAATATCTTCATTCGCGATAGTTCCTATTTCATTCTCGATAGATTCAGTGGCAGTAGTAGTCTCTAAATTTTCTAACGTCGTTCCTAATTCAAAACTTGTCGTATCATTTGTCTGAACGAATTCCATTTCGTTTTGTGTTACGTTAGGGGCTAAACTATCATCCAGAATTTCAGTATTAGTAATCGTCGTTGGACTTATGGGAGTTGATTCTATCTCATTTTCAGATAGGTTCACCGTTAAAGTAGTTTCCTCTTCAGATTCTGAACTGATCGGTGTTGTCTCTACCTGTTCTGATGGAACTTCGGTAGAAAACTCTTGTACGTTTTTCGTAGTACTATCAATAAGGAAACTTTCATCAGTATTATTCATTGTTGTATTAGAATCAGTAATGGAATTACTTTCATTATCTTGCATTTTTCTTTCCAAATCAATTGTATTTGAAATATTCTCCAATATAGTTTGAACGAAAGTATCATTCATGGCTTCCGAAAACAGGGACTTCGCGATTGTCATTAATTCTGTGAGTAACGTATCATTAAGGTCATTGGTAATAATGCTTTTTATAGTAGAATCTTGCAAGTTCGTTGACGATAAAGTGGTCATTTCTGTTGCTGTATTAACGGGGCTCTCTGGGGTAGTATTTACACTGGTTTCATTCTCAGGGCTTATCGACGTTTGATTTTGAGTTAGCAATTCTACATCCAATGTTAAATCGGAGCTTTCAGCGTTAGCTGTTGTGCTCGTATCTGTGGTAGAACTAATTTCAACATTATCCAGGGTATTTGTTTCTGAATCAGTGAAACCTACTGCTTCTTGAGTGGACATATCCATTGATAAAGTCGCTGTAGTCGTTTCTCTCAATTCTGATTGGACATCTCTCGAAGATGTGACATCGTCAGAAGTTGTTGTAATTTCTTGTTGCTGAACGATGTCTGACATCATCATCGTGGTACTCTCCATTTGATTATTCAAATTGGTATTTGTATCAGTCGTTGAAGTTGGTGTCTCGGCTGTTGTTACACCTGGAGCCGTTGTTAAAGCAGGCGGTAAGGTTGTTTCAACTGAAGTCATTGTTAAAGCAGGCGGTAAGGTTGTTTCAACTGAAGTAGTTGTTAAAGTAGGCGACAAGGTTGTTTCAGCAGGAGTCGTTGTTAAAATAGGCGACAAGGTTGTTTCAGCTGGAGTCGTTGTTAAAGTAGATGGTAGGGTTGTTGTAGCCGGAGTCGTTTTTAAAATGGGTGACAAGGTTGTTCCTGCTATAGCACTTTGCAAACGTGATAAAATATCTTGAGCAAAGTCTATCAATTTAGTACGGAATGTTGTTGCTATTGGTAGATCAGTCGTTGTTATTCTTATTGTCGATGTTTGAACATTCGATTCGCTGCTACTCGTAATTACACCAGATTGTTCTATCGTATTACTCTCGATACTTTCAGTTGACGTTTCCATGGGAGAGACATTAGTCGTAGGCATGATAGATGATGTCTGTGAAGTTGTTGATTCGGTACTGACGATAGTTGTTGTGTCCACCGCAGCTGAAGAACTTTCAAGATTTTGTGTCGTACTCGTTGGAATTGTATCAATGTTATTGGACATTTCTGTAGTACCAGACAAATCTAACGAACGACTCTCACTCGATGATTCACTCGTCATCACCATGGTAGTAGTAGACTCCATTGTACCAGATAGATCTGTACTAGATAAATCTGTACTAGATAAATCTGTACTAGATAAATCTGTACTAGATAAATCTGTACTAGATAAATCTGTAGTAGAGTTCATTGTTTCGGTTAAATCTGACGACTGGGTTACAGTGGTTGTAATAACATCGTTCATAGGGGTCACTATCATAGTGCTAGGTTCCATTGTAGTAGTAGAAGACAAACTGTCCGTAATAACGGGGGTAGAAGACATAGTATCCATTGTTTCTGTACTAACTGGACTTTCCTGTGTCGTTGACGTATTCTCAACAACACCAACGCTCGTAGACAAATCGGTAGAGGTTGTCATGTTAGTTTCTATCATTGAATCTGTAATGGTGGTGGACAATGATTCAGTGGGTTCAACGGTCATGGATACATTTAATGACTCGGATAAACCATCCGTAGTAACAGTGGGATTCTCCGTATCCTGGTTTAATGTTTCATTCGATAGATTATCCGGTTGGGTCGTGGTATTGTCTGGGGTCTGTGGGCTCGCGATCTCTAAATTGGGACTCGTTGTGTCATTGTTAGAATTGGCGTTGGTGCCATTGGTGCCGTTAGTTGCGCTGTTAGAGTCTACCTGTGTTACAGTGTCATTAAGTTGTTGCTGTTGTTCAAAATCCCCTTGCTCGTTTCGGACGCTAGCCGATTCCAATGCTTGATAGTATGTTAAAAATTTGGGCTCTCCGGGACTGGAAATATCAATAGGTGGTGGTAGTACTGAACCAATGTTCTGTAATCAGAAAATTAAAGGTGCGTGCAGGTGCTATACATATTGAAATAATGTGCCGTGCTGTAAATTAAATATTTAGATACATCTATATATGTATATATATATATATATTTCTTTTTATTTACAATATTTTACGATATGATTAACTGTAATAGAAACTCAAACAGTTTGTTAAATACCGATCGATACAAATATATTTAAGCCAATTATGTGAGCATACACCATCTCTTGGTAATTCTATGAACTAGATGAAAAATGGTACGACCTAGGAACACCTTAGAAACATTGCCTGTTACTATAAAATACGCTATGATATACTCTATGTCGTTGGTTATACTTGGCAAACTCGTTCTTGAGGTTAAAGATCTCTCTCTCTCTCTCTCTCTCTCTCTCTCTCTCTCTCTCTCTCTCTCTCTCTCTTTCTCTCTTTCTCTCTATCTCTATCTTTCTCTTTCTCTTTCTCTCTTACATGGCTATCTAAGAAACTGGACGTTCACTTATAAAACTTTTTCCACTTCTATGAAATATCTTTAACAACTTTAAATACTAACCACAGATGTCTCCAGATTCATATAATGATTCTTTATTAACGTGATCTATTGGATCAATAACAATTTTAAATGACTTCGGTTGAATGATCTAATTGTAGAAATTTTCTTGAATAAGATAAAAAAAAAAGAAAATAAAACAAAAAGGTTCTCCTTGATATATAAAACAAAATTCTCTAATCTTTTTCAACGTGTTAAATTAACGCGCTGACCTCGATTCGCATGCCGCGAAATATATTTCCTTCTTCCTATAAAATTCAATCTCGTAACACCTACACCAAAGTCACATGTATGAGAAATATAGAATATACGTATAGAAAATATTCACGTATTATATACACGACATCGTACTTTCACCATCGTTACTGTAATAATCCGGAATGTTAAAAGAAATGGAACGAGATAATCATCATAATATTTTCCATTATATTCCAGGAAGAATGATCATTGGATAATCAGATGGTTAGAAGATTAATTAATTATTGACGATCTTTAAAAAAAAAAAAAAAAAAAAAAAAAACCATCGAACAAGTAACATTCGAAAGGTAGTATATGTTGATAAAGAAAAAAAAAAAAAAAAAATAAATAAAAAGAAAGAAAAAAAGAAATACGTGCAGTTGCTAATTGTTAAAAGATCTCTATCGTAAGAAGAAAAGAGAAAGAAATATTTTGATTTACGAGATCAAAAGAAAAATTGCAAACTTATATATACATATAACTATATTTTATGTTTATGCATATATATATATATATATATATATATATATATATATATACACAACGTAATTATATATATATAGTTATAAAGTGAGGACGAAAAACTATTTATCGCGTGCAATGCAAGAAGCAGTAAATTTATTATAAAACAATATATACACATGTATGTATATATGTGTGCGTATATATACATATTATATCTAATGTATGTATATAATACTTTTTTTCGTATTGTATATAATACTTTAGTGCGTAACTTGAAAATTTTGTGACGTCAATGTGAAAACGATGTGACGTCAAATGTGAAAAACAAGAGTGTTAATATGTAAGTGCATTTATATATATACACACTTATTTATATATATATATATATATATATATATATATATAAAAGTGCGTGTATATATATACATATATATATATATATATTTATATAAATAAAGAAACAATAATAAACCCCTTCCGTTATTTATTATTATTTTTTTTTCCTTTTTTTCTCTTTTTTTTCTTTTTTTTTCTTTTTTAGTCCTCTTAAGTCCTCGCAGTCCACGTGCAAATTGTTAAAAAGTTTTTTTTTTGTTTTTCTTTTTGTTTTTTTTTTTCAAAACTAAAACAATATTATTGAAAGGTGCTAAGTGCTGAAACGTGAATGAGAATGTGTGTATGTTCATGATAATATCAAAAAAACAAATTGAAATTCTAATAATTATAGTGAATGTCATATACACGGTCACACACATATTATAGTAAAATAAAATAATATATATATGTACCACAACCTATAAATGAATTATTAATATATACATACATATATATATATATATATATATATATATATATTTACACATATATACATATGTACGTATGTATGTTTATATTTAATTAAAGAGAAATAAAAGAAATGGCAACGCTGTAAAAAGAAAAAAAAATATAATAATAATAATAATAATAATAATAATAATAATAATAATAATAATAATAATAATAATAGTATTAATAATAATAAATGATAATGATAATGATAATAAGAATAATAATAATATAAGACAGGATTAATAATTAATCGCTATTAATGATTTTAACGAAGATTATTCGTATAAATGCTCTCCGAATTGATAATTCCATTGGGGCTGTTAGTGATACCAAGATCAGTTGACCAAGATGGCGGCGCGACACTCTCCAAATCCTCCATGATCTTCGTGGTGTATACCTTTTAAGCACAGAAAAGTTATGGTCACGTGATTCCACCTAAACGTTCATTTCAATCATCATGCGGAACCAGCCTCAAAAGCCACTTCTTTTTCTCTCTCTCTCTCTCTCTCTCTCTCTCTCTCTCTCTTTCTCTCTCTCTCTCTCTCGTCTTTTTTGCAAACAATTCGCTTACCTTCTCATTCAACTTCGTTTTATTATTATCTGTTTTTTATATATATATATATATATATAAATTTATTTTTTGTATTATTATTATTTGTCAATTTTTTGTTTCTCTTTTTTCTATTACTTTTTTTTATTCTAACCTGTCAGTGTGATTATTACTAATCAGCTACTTCAACAGCGATGCGGTGTAATTTTTACATTTTGTTTAGAGAAAAAAAAGAGCGTGCGTGTGTGTGTGTGTGTGTGTGAGTTATGAAAGAAAAATAAGAAAAAAAAAAAAGAAAGAAGAAGAAGAAGAAAGAAAAGGAAAAAAGAAAAAAAAATTATGCATAAAAATGATCAACCTCTTCTAACTTTGTCTTACCTCTATCGGAGTTATTTGCGTTGTCGAAGAGCTCGTGATCGATGGTACAGTAGGTTGATAACCTGTTGGCTTTCTAACGAACAATTCAGCTCCTTTATACCTAGCACTGAATCTTGGTGGTGATCCGTTTGGTGTAATCCTAGGTGTAGAGCTCTATAAACAATGATAAGAAATATTTTCTATCCTTTATAATATAATACCTTGGTATTAGTATCTTAATTAATCGTAAAAAAAAAAAAAAAAAGAAAAAAAAAAGAAAAGAAAATTAATAATAATAATTTTATTAATATTTAAATCATTATTTCTTCAAAGATTGCAAATAAAATTTAAAGGAAAATTAAGTAAGTATAAATTTGCGAATTTTCTTTTTTCATCAACAAAATTTTTCTAAACAAAAATGTACGATTAAACAAAAAAAAAAAAAAATACATTATACGATTAGATAGATAAAGAGAAAAAGAAAAAATCGATTAGATAACTTATCATCGTCGTCGAACAAAACTATTATCGTATAAATATAATGAAAATAAAAAAAGAAATTCCTTCAATTAATGATTGAATTAATTCAATCATTATGATAGCCATCGATGATAAATATATTGTATAGGAAAATAAAAAAATAAAAAAAAAAAAAAAACGAAACCAACCAACCAAGCAACTAACTAACCAACCAACCAACCAACCAACTAAACAAACAAACAAACAAACAGATACACTTACTCCGTTGTTAACGTTACTGTAGGACTCGGCAAATATAGGTGTCCTGTTACCCAGAGAGCTGAGAAGTGGCGCTACGGTACTCCGTAGCTGTTCCAAAAGCGTACTGTTACCACTTAGAAAGGCACTTCTTGTTGGATTGAAGATGTTACTGGTTGTACCAGTATTACCATTGCTGCTGTCGGTAATACCAGTATCAATCGAATTGGTGTCGTTGGTTATCCTAACGCTAACCTGAGGCTCCTGCGGTATCGATCGAGTTTCGATCGGCGTTGAACTCTTCAAGGTCGCATGATATTTGAGCGTTTTAGGAGTGATCGCAACGCCCTGAGTATCGTCGACCCTCTCGGTCGTTTCTATCAGCAAGGTATTAGTAGTTGGCAATTCCGAATGTCTACGATACGTAGCTGTTCTTGGTCTGAATTCACGTCTTTTCGATGACGATTGGATCGACGTTGCCGTCGTAAAACTTTTCGAAATTTTATCGTAAGGTCTCGTACCATTGATCTTTTTCCTACTATATCTATTTGTAACCGTAGTTGTCCTTGACGTTGTCCTCTGTGGTATCTCATTCCCGTCTATCACGTTGCTCCTATCTCTTAATTTTTTCGTATAACGATCGTTACGAAAGTTGGCCTTGGTTACGCTGTTCAACATTCTCGGTTTCTTCGTTCTACCATCATCTTGTTGTTGTTCGTCAATTTCCGACGATGATTGTTTTCTTTTCGATAGGATCGTCGATGACGTATTAATCCTCTTTAATTCATCCTTCCGCGTATCAATGTCATCGCCATTGTTTGTTATATCCCTTTCGACGAAAGATTTGTTACGTCTTGTTAAAAGACTTCCAGACTTCAATCCTTTAATCGTACTTCTTGGTGTAACGTTAAAATCTTTCGTGGTTCTCGTTGTTTCGATATTCGTTAAATCTTGAGATTTCGTTTTGCGCGGTTGCGAATCCTTCAATATTGATCCATCGATCATCATCGAGGATACTTCCTCGGTAACTTTAGTCACTGTCTCAACGACGTAATTCGATGTATCCTCGTCAACCGATATCGAGGTTACCGTTCTCTCCGATACAACTCTACCCTTTTTCTGACGTGATTTCCAGGATTCCTGATCGCTACTATCAATCGTCTGATCCTGTTTAACAATCTTCTCCGGTTTTTTATCATCCTCTTCCAATCGACTACTCCTAACAATGACTTTAGCCAATTTACCAATCCTCTTCGTTTCCTCGCCAATCGGCGTATCGGTTGTTCTTAATTTTCCCGTTGAATCCAAAATATTTTCCTGTTCGTTCAATTCAGGCTTAACCAATCTCCTAGCCAATTCTAATTTCATTTTTGATCTTTCGGAGAATGAAACGCCCGACGATTTTTTTACCTGAAAAAAAGAAGAGAAAAAAAAATCCAAAATCGATCCAAATCGATCCATCCTAAGATCTTTATTTTTAATCAATCTTTTTTTTCTTTTTTTTTTTTTTTATGAAGATACAAGAAAAGATAGATAGATAGAGAGAGAGAGAGAGAGAGAGAGAAAGAGAAAGAGAGAGAAATAGAACGTTAGTTAATGGGTTACCCTGGTTATAATGAAGAAATGATCCATCTCCATGAAGAAGGAATCCTTCTCAAGGTCAGTCATAGAAATTCTCAAGGTCATTTTGAGATGATGAAGATCGTCGAGAGAAAAAGAGAGAAAAAGAGAGAGAGGGGGGAGGGAGAGAGAGAGTAAGAGAGAGAAACTTTTTCATTCACGTTTTCTACGATCTTTTTGACTACTAATATTTCCGACTATTAACTCGAATGATGTGCTATATATATACACACACACACACACATATATATATATATGTGTGTGTGTATGTATTATGTATTATAATTGTATATGAATAAGACAATATTATAATAGATATGTGTGTATGTATGTATGTATGGATTTTGTTTGTTTGATATAGTAATTTTTATTTTAAAGGAAAAAAGATAAGTCCGATATAACGTAGGAATGAAAAGATCCATCTTGCCAGAAGATTGGCAACCTGTTCGAGCCATGACATCGTCGAGCTGGTCAACAACTGAAACTTTGAAATGTTTTCTTCTTTTTTCTTTTTGCTTTTCCTTTTCTATCATCTTTTCTTTTCTTCTTTACTTTTTTTGTTTTTCTTTTTCTGTTTTTTTTTTTTTTAATTGTATTATCTTTTGTTATTTCTCGCGCTATCAAATCGATCTAATATACTCGTAGAAATAATTTTGATTGTATTACGTATACGTAAGCGTGATTTAATCTAAATTATACGTATGTTTCGTTTAATTACATTTTATTTGTTCAAATGATTTTTTTTTATTGATCGAATATTCTTTTAAAATTCGATAGTCGATTTTGTTTTACTATACAAATTTTAATATCAAGTATAAAATAATATATATATATATATATATATATATATATATATATATATATATATATATGCTTTGTTTCGATGTTATCAGATTGATTTTTCTTATAAACTTTTATGATTGATTTTATATTACAAATACTAATCTTAAAGTATATATTATGTATAGTTTATTATAATGATTGATTTTGTTGTATTAGAAATTTTAATCATTTTAATATCAAGCAAAGCTAATAAAATATTATAATTTACTTTTTTGATTTTATCAAATTGATTTAATATTTTGTAATTAAAATTTTTCGATTAACTTTGTTCTATTACAAATTCTAATATCTCTAATGTATATTTCGTTAATACTTCTTCTAATATTGTATATTTATACTGATCGATTTAATACTATAAAAAAAAAGAAAAATAAATAAATAAATAAATAAATAAACAAATATAAATCTCCTAGTCGTAAAACTATCATAATCACTGATATAATATTGTTATTTTAAAATTGAAGATAATTCTGTAAGAAAAAAAAAAAAAAAAAAAGAAAAAAAATGTTAATTCTTTCTAATAACAAATAATCTTCTACGTCTTTCTAATGTATTAATACTAATCTCTTGTTTAAACGTTATCATAAATAAAATGTACAAATCTCTTAGACCACTATTCTAATCATTGACACAACCATATACCATTTCATACAAAAGAATTCTAATCTTTCTAATACGAAGCACGATACAATACTACCTCATCTAATATTTGTACAAAAAGCTAATCTCATCTAATATTTGTACAAAACTAAATAATATTTTGTTTCTAGCTTTATCACTGTACAGTAAGTTGAATAACTATATATATAAATATAATGTTCATAGATCCATAGATCCATGATCTATCTCACGTTATTTCTTATTTTTCTCCTCTATTTTTTAATTTTTTTACGCGTGCATTTATCTAATATAGCAAAAGTGACATATTGACATTTAATGATCTATGATGATCTATGATTTATCTATTGAAATTTCCTTTTTTATTTTTTTTTTATTTTATACTTTTTTTATTTCGTTATCTTCGTCGTCGTCGTCGTCGTCGTCGTCGTCGTCGTCGTCGTCGTTATTGTTATTGTTATTGTTGTTGTTGTTGCATATGCATTTATTTAATACTGCATAAAATAATATTACATTAGTATTTTAATGATCTATGATCTATGATTTATCTATTAGAATTTTTTCTATTATTTTATTTCATTGTTATTGTTATTGTTGTTGTTGGTGGTGGTGGTGGTGTTACGTGTGCATTCATCTAATATAGCAGAAGTGATATTTTGTTTCTATTTAATGCGATCTACGGACTATCTACCGGAATTTCTTTTTTGCATTTTGCATTTTTCATTCCTTTTTTTTTTTCTTTTTTTTTTTACATATATTGCTATTGATATTGATGTTGTTGGCGTTGATATTATTGTTGTTGTTGTTGTTGTTGTTGTTGTTGTTGTTGTTGTTGTTGCTGTTGGTTTTGGTGTTGGTGTTGACGTTGGTGTTGGTGTTGGTGTTACGTGTGCATTTATCTAATATAGCAAGAGTGATATTTTGTTTTTATTTAGTAAAAGCCTGTCAGAGTGATTGTGAGGAAAGATAAATTTTATAATTCGTGCGATTTCGAACGTTCACTTGCGTGTCAATTGTCATGGTCGTCGAGTACATATATAGGTTATCTTGTAAAAGTAATACTATCGATTGATCGAGAGAGAGAGGGGGGGAGGGTGGAGGAGAGAGATAGAGAGAGAGAGAGAGAGAGAGAGAGAGAGAGAAAACGATCTACGAAAGCAATCGAATGATCTATAAGTATAAAGCATATGCCGCCATTTGCCACCATCTTTTTTCATCTTTTTCAACGATAGAAAAGGTTTCTCTATCCTTTTTCTTTCCTTTCGTTTTCTATTTATTTACTTTTCTATTCTTTCCTTTTTCTTCCTTTTCTTTTCTTTCTTTTTTTTCTTTTTTTTTTTTTTCTTTTTTTTTTACTTTCACGATATATTAAATTGTCCTTTTATTAAAAACGTTATAAATAATGAAATTATTCATCTACTGCAATAATTCCCTTTTATTTTCTTTCAATATCGTTTTAATCCATTAATATCCATAAATCATTCTAACTTTATTAAATATAAAAAAAAAAAAAAAACAAAAAAATTGTAATGTTAAACAGTGCAACTAATTTTTCATTGAATAAAATATAATTAAAAATTTCCTAATTTCATTTAAACAAACTTTTCTTTCATATTATTCTAATGTCATTAATATCAATCGATTCGATCGAAAATTTCAAAATAAAAATTATAAATTTTGTGCAAAACGAAAAAAAAATATATATATATATATATATATATATCACAATTGACGACATTGTTAAATAATAAATTGTTAAATAATAAATTTTCATTGAAAAAAAAATGTCAATCCTTTCATCGTTATAATTTAATTTTCTTTTCTGATGTACTATATTAATACTAAAAGCAATAAGTTCTAATTCTAACGGTAATTAAAAAAAAAAAAAAAAAAAAAAAAAAAAAGTAACACGATTAATTCGCGTTTTAATAAATAAAATTTCCTTCCAAAAAAAAAAAAAAAATAAGAATATAAACTTTCTCCTATGCAATTCTTTTCTACATGTATATATGTATATATATTTTTTCTCTTTTTCTAAATGCATTCATAATGATCAATCTAAAGTATCTCAGAATGAAAATATATTAATTCCATCTGTCAATCACATTGGCACGATTAGAATTTTTACTATAAAATAATTTAACTTTCTCCGTAACAATTTTCTTCTCTACGTTTTTCTAATGTATTCATACTAATCGAACTAACTCCATGTAAAAACAAGAGCTTATGCAATTATTATAATCATCGGAACGTTTTCATTCTCATTGTTAAAGAAAAGTTCGATAAAAAAGAAGGTTTCTCTCTTTTTACCCAATGGAATATTATTCTACGTCTTTCTAATACCATTAATACTAATCTCGATCTAACATTATCACGAAACAAATGCATTAAATTTTGATTTAATCTGAGATTAAATATACAAAAAAAAAAGAAAAAAAAAAAAAGAAAAAAAAGAAAAAAGAAAACAAAAAGAAAACAAAAAAGGAAGAAAGAAAGAAAAAAAATGTTCTAAACATCTAACAAAAATTCTATTACAAATATTAATAATAATAATAATATGATATATATATATATATATTCTATACATTTTTTTCTTTACTTTGTTTTTAATAATGATTTCTATACTTTTATTTAGAAATGAAAACAAAACAAAAAAAAAATATATATATATAGGATATTTGTATCGATCATTAAAAAAATTAAATCATTCGATCAATGATCCTTCTCTCTCTTTCTCTCTCTCTCTCTCTCTCTCTCTCTCTCTCTCTCTCTCTCTCTCTCTCTCTCTCTCTCTCTCTCTCTCTCTCTCCCTCTCTTTTCTCCTGAAATCTCGATATTTGACTTCCAAAGAGTATTACAAAAAGAAAAAAAAAAAGAAAAAAAAAGAAAAAAGAAAAAAGGAAAAAGAAAAGAAAGAAAAAGTGGAAATAAACGCGAGACCATAACGCGATAATAATAATAAAAAAAAAAAAAAAAAAAGAAAAAACGAAAAAAAAGAGAAAAAAAGAAAAAAGAAAGAGAAGAAAAAAAAAGAGACAAAACAAAGTATCATATTTCGATGACCTAAAATACAAATGCCCATACATCCGTGAGACGAAAATAAGTAGTTTGTTGATCGTACAGAAAACGAGTTCACTTTCTCTTATAAATGACTGAGCAAGAGAGGAGGAGGAGGAGGAGGAGGAGGAGAGTGCGGGCGTGGTATCAATGAGAAAAAAATAAAAAAGAGACAGAGAGAGAAAAAAAACGAATTAAAAAAAACCCCTCGGTCTTCTCGTCTCTTCCCGCACCCTTCCCCACGTGTCTCCACCACTCACGGCGCCTTTGCTCCATTTCGACAATTAAAATTCATTGATAATAACACTCTCTAGCGGCGCTAAAATTCCACGATTCTGAATTAGTTTCTAAACCAACAAAAAAAAAAAAAAAAAAAAAAAAAAAAAAAAAAAAAAGAGGTATTATCGTAAAAAAGAAAAAAGAAAAAAAAAAGAAGAAAAAGGAGAGAAAAATTCTACGTCTTTGATTGACCTTGAGAGTATTCCGCAATCTACAAGAGAAAAAGAAAAAGAAAAAGAAAAAAAAAAACAAAAAAAAAATAAATCCAACGAACAATATAAATCAGATGATTGGTCGATTATTAATCAAACAATGTAACATGCACGGATATTAATCTGAACAATAATCTTTCGTTTTACTTATATACGTACTTTTATGTACATGCGTGCCACCTTGCGTGCATACCGTGTGCACGTGTGCATGCGTGCATGCGTGCACGTGTACATGCATATCCGTGCACGTGTATATACGTACATATATATATATATATGTGTGTGTGTGTGTGTGTGTGTGTGTGTATCTGAACGCAGTACAATGAAAATTATATGATGGTGGGATAATAAAATGGAGGAAAAGGGGAGAAAAGGGGAGGAAAGAGATACAGGATACACACATACGTACACACATAGAACAAACGTACGATTTGACCTAAGCGATATCGTTGGGTTAGACGTTACAATTACACAGTATCAAAGGTTATTCAAGGCTGGTGAATGTTAAATTGACCTGAGATTTATGCGGAATAAGGTTAATGCTAAACCGTAAAACGTCCATTACGTTATTGCAATACACAACCAATACTAATAATAATAATAATAATAAGAATAAGAATAAGAATAAAAATAAAAATAATAATGATTATGATTATGATAATAAAAACAATTAATTATTACATTTACTTACCTCGGTGCTCGTTCTTGGTGTACTCTTAGCGACAGATATTTTGAGATTAGAATTTTTCTGCAAAAAATCATCATCGATCGATTAAAAAAAAAAAAAAAAAATAAAGAGAGCGAGGGGGATGAGAGCAGGGGGCAGAGAGAGAGAGAGAGAGAGAGAAAGAGAAAGAAAGAAAGAGTAATTTTGCAAACTTACCAATTGTGATAATCTCGCTTTAAAATCAGGAGGATAATTATCGCTCTCCTCCGAATCAGAAAGTTTATCGTTATTTATATTCTTGTCAGATTGATTCTTGTTACCCCTTCTTGTAGAATTGAAATTTTTCGTCGTACCAGGCGACATCGTCGTAGAAGTCGCTGTTGTATCTTCGATCTTTGATTTCTTCGATCCACGATTTCTCGTAGTCGATACGATCGTCGTTGTCGGCATTGTTGTTGTCGTTGTCGCTGCTGTTGCTGCTGCTGTTGTTGTTGCTGCTGCTGTTGTTGTTGTTGTTGTTGTTGTTGTTATTGTTGTTGTTGTTGTTGTTGACTCATTGTTCGTCGTACGATCGTCATTGTTCGTTGCTATTTCATTGATAACCGATTCCTTCTCGGTTGTAGAAATCGATGATTGATATTCCGGTTTTCTTCGTAGAAGTGTCCAACCAGGATTACCAACGCCACGGACCCCCGTTTGTTGACTCGTCGATTGGGATAATCTTGATGATTTAATCGACGTATTCTTCGTCGTTGTCTCTTCGTTCGTGGGAAATTTTCTACCGCGAAAACCTAATCCATAATTAAAGTAATCCTCCCTCGTGGTATTTCTCGATTGAGAACCATTTCTATTTCTTGATCTAACGCGAGACGACGACGATGATGATAGATCATCGGTAATCGTACGTGCTGATTCTCTTTGTCCAACGACGGACGTTCTCATCGTTGTAATCGATGTATCAGAAATTGGTACGTTCGTCGATTGATCCGACGTCGATGTAGTCGTTTCGATCGATGGATCTGTAAAAAGAAAAGGAAAAAGAAGAGAAGAAGAAGAAGAAAGAAAGAAAGAAAGAAGAAAAGAAAGAACAATTTTTTCTTTTGTCCTTTCCCCCATGCCAATCCTCCTCTCCCCATTAATCGAACATCGATAATCATGTACGTAACATTTAGAACGTGAGATTAAATCAATAACTATAATCGATGAATCTATAATAATAATAATAATAATAATAATAATAATAATAATAATAATAATAATAATAATAATAATAATAATAATAATAATAATAATAATAATAATAATAATAATAATAATAATAATAATAATAATAATAATAATAATAATAATAATAATAATAATAATAATAATAATAATAATAATAGTAATAATAATAAGGAAAGAAAAAAGAAAGAAAAAAAGAAAGAACAATTTTTTTTTTTGTTCTTTCCTCCACCACAACTCTCTCATTAATCGAGCATCGATAATCCTGTACATAACATTTAGAACGCGAGATTAGATCAATAACGATAATCGATGGATCTATAATAATAATAGTAATAATAATAAGGAAAGAAAAAAAGAAAGAATAATTTTTTCTTTTGTTCTTTTCCCCCGCCCCAATCCCCTCATTAATCTAGCATCGATAATCATGTACATAACATTTAGAACGCGAGATTAGATCAATAACGATAATCGATGGATCTATAATAATAATAATAATAATAATAATAATAATAATAATAATAATAATAATAATAATAATAATAATAATAATAATAATAATAATAATAATAATAATAATAATAATAATAATAAGGAAAAAAAAAAAAGAAAGAACAATTTTTTCTTTTTTTTTTGTTTTGTTTTTCTCTAATCAAAAATCGATAATTACGTACGTAATGAAGCATTCAAAACACGAGACTAGATTAATATCGATAATGGATGGATCTATGGGAAAAAAAAGAAAAAATAAAAAAAGAAAAAAAAAACAGGAAGAAAAAGGAAAGAAAAAAGAAAGAAAAAAAGGAAGAACAATTTTTTCTTTTCTCTCTCTCTCTCTCTCTCTCTCTCTCTCTCTCTCTCTCTCTCTCTCTCTAATCAAACGTGAATAATTTCATACGTAAAATTTAAAACGCCCGATTCAATATCGATAATTAAAATATTCTTACCAATAAATAATTTCGTCGTAGTAGATTCAGTTCTGATCCTTCCTCTTGAACGTCCACGATTATCCTGATCCTGTAAATTATCCAACGATCTAGATCGAATCTCCGTTTTCCTATTGTTATTCCTATCGGGCGATGATCTACGCTTTATATCGGTTTGAAATGATGACGATGATCCATTTGGTACAGATCTCGATACTATATCCAATGTTCTACCTCTCGTTCTTGAATTGATCGATTCATTATTATTATCGTCCTTCGTAATAAATTTTCTATCGTTATTTCTCGTACGATCCGTACTTCTTCTTCTTACGTCGTTTCCATTATCATCCTTATTGTACGTACGAATCGTCGTAAAATCAATGGTATCGTTTAAAACAAAATCGGCAAATTTCGAGGATCCCCTTTTTTGATTGATCGTAATAGATCGTTGAGTCGTCGAATGATGATCGACAACATTCGTCTTCGATTTTCTTCGAGCTTTCGTTCTATCCAAATTTTTCGATTCGTTCAAATTCGATCTAACGTATTCACGATCGTCGTTACGCCTTTCAATTTTTCTTGATGACGATGATGATCTAAATGATTGATCATTATCATTATCATTAATATTGATGGTCGTCAATTTAGGATAATCCGTAGTGACCAATGTCAATGGTATATCGACTCTAATACTTTCAGATTCAGTTAATTGCGTAGATTTATCCGTAGTCCTTCTTCTCGATAGATCCGTATCCTTTCTAGATCCTCTCGTTGAACCATTGTTCCTTCTCGTATTATTCGCCGTAATATCTGAATTGTATCTACGATTGTTGTTGCCCGACGATATTCTCTTTGACGAATTTTTGTCGTTATAAGTCGTATTTATTTTTCTACCAGTTCTTGACCTTGAATTTTCTGTCGTACCAGAAAATACCGAAGGTCCAGTATTAACCTCCAAATATCGTGATTTAACCTTCCTAACTGATCCAACTCTCGACGAGGCTCTTCTCGGCGTATTAACGTTCTCTTTTCTTGACCTTGACCTTATTGTTGTTATTGTTATTGAAGGCTCTGTTGTTATTACAGATATCTCCTGATTATCTATTTTACGTCCATTCTTTTTATCATCTCTTTCCGGCAAATATCTTCTATCGTTTCTTCTCGTTTGTTGTTTCGATTCGGACAAATTCGTTGTTTTGTCGGGATTGATCGTTCTATCGTTTATCGTCGATCTTTCACGATCTCTCGATCCGAAAGATTCCTTAACGACATTGACATTTCTCGAATATGTTACTCTATCGTCCTTGTTTTTAATCGACGATCTTCGAATTTCCGTATTTCTATCACGATCCACACGTGAACGCGCTAACGACGGTCCAATCGTAGTCTCGTAATTATCCAATGATTTTTTAATATCGAATCTTGCGGTACCTCGGTTAACCGACGTTTGCGATCTCTGCTTCTCGTCGACCTGGAAAGACAAGATTTATTTTTCTTTCTATTTTTTATTTATTTATTTATTTTTTTTTTCTTTTATTTTCTTCTCTCTTCTTTTATTTTATTTATTTTCTTCTTTTTTTTTTCATTCGTTTTTTTTGTTTTTTTTTTTTTTTTTTTTTTGAAGAACATTTTTAATCAATATATTAATTATCCTTATTACATTGTACACCTTCGAATTTGTATAATTGAATTTTACGTTCATTAGTTTCCATATAAATGAGAATAATATCAATTGAAATTCGTATTATTTTTATTTATTTGTATTTAACGAACGTTAATCTTTGAATATTGCATAAACAATTAATTTTATAACAAATGAAAAATTAAAATAATATAAATATTGTAAGTATATTAATTTCTAAATTAATTAATATTATATAAAACTTTTTCGTTAATTTTTAATCTTTCTAAATGTTCAAATTGTTAAAGCAAATTAAAATTAATTCAATACAATAATAATTAACGATTTCAAAAATATAAGAATTAAAATTTAATGATATTAATTTAATATCGATCAAGGATTGGAAAAGAAATAAATAGAATATAATTATATATATATATATTTATTTATTTATTTATTTATTTATTTATTTTAAATCAAAGAAAAAATCATCATTAAAAACAATTAGAAATTACGATAAATCTATCGTATGATTTCGAAAGGATTAAATTAAACGTTTGAGTTGAGTAAAAATTAAATTAAATATATATATATATATTTATTTATTTATTTATTTATTTATTTATTTATTTATTTATTTATTTATTTATTTATTTATTATGTTCTTCTTTGTCATTCCACATATCGTTTAATTTTTAATCAAAAGACAAGCTAAATTTAATCGATCAAATTGTAAGATTTACGTGAATGATCAAGGTAAACTACTTGTTATATATGTATATATATATGTATATGTTATATATATATATACCAATGTGTATATAAACACGTTTCTCAAAACAAAAAATTATTCAATAAAAATCTTGTATAAAAACGACAAAACGATAAAAATGTCAACGTAATCGTACAATTAAAATACGTATAAAGTGATCAAATATTTCCAAAACGATTGTAAACTATCGATCACCATATTTCGAAACATTTTTCAAATCTAATTTCTATCAACGATTCTAAACCTACAAGTTCAATTGAAAGTCTACGAAAGATTACGAGGAGAAAAAGAAAACAAGGAAAAAAAAAAAAAAAGAAAAAAAAAAGAAAGAAAGAAAGTAAAATGAATTGATATTTCAAAAATTCTATAGAAAACTTTGACCCCCGTCCATTATATGCGTCCTTATTTAATAATACGAAGAAATCATTAAAGAAATTAGGATGAAAAACGTTCAAAGATATGTTTTATAGGTGCCATTTGTGAATTAAAAAAAAAAAAAAAAAAAAAAAAAAAAAAAAAAAAAGAGAAAAAGAAGAGAAAAAAAAAATTTCAAAGGGACCTATCGTGGACTCATAGATCCGTGGATCCATCGGAACGAGAGTCGGTCATAAAATTTGATGATCGATTTCGTTGTTTACATAACGAATTACAACGATTAATTCGATATCGTAGTTGCAAAAGGTATTAATTAGACAAAGAGTTTAACTGGTTAACTTTCTCTTCCTTTAATTATCCTTTGATAAATTAGAATTAAATTAATGACCATAGCATCGCGATCGTCGGATGAGTAAAAGAAAAAAAAAAAGAAAAAAAAAAAAAAAAAAAAAAGAAAAAATGGGGAAAGAAAAAAAACAAAAAAAGGAAAAAAAAAAAAGTATATGGATCATGTAATATCCTTAAAGAGGCTCTCCGTATCATTTGTAATCGGACGATCTATGAAAACACAAGTTTCTAATCATAAAGAAATTAGAAAGAGGAAGCGTATTAAACTTAGTTTCCTTTTCTTTTTCTTTTTTTTTTTTCCTTCTTCTTCTTCTTTTCTTTTTGCAAGTTCAAATCAGAAGTTTACTTGAGGGAAAATAATAGAGAGAGAGAGAGAGAGAGAGAGAAAAAAAAAAAAGAAAAAAGAAACTAAAAGGGAAATTCTAATTCGTACTATTCATTTCAATGTTCACGTATCACGAAATATTTCAATATAAATCATTTTCATTGTAAAAACACGTTTGTACTATTGTTATTTGTTTTTTCTCCTCTCTTTCTATCTTTCATTTCTTTTATAAGTGAAATTTCAAAATGGAAATCAATTCATAAAAAAAAAAAAAAAAAAGAAAAAAAGAAAAAATAAATTTTGTTATATAAATCATAAATCATATCGTTTTTAATAAACGACGATCCTTCTTGCGATCGTTTCTTTCCCTCCTCCTCCTCCTCCTCCTCCTCCTCCTCCTCCTCCTCCTCCTCCTCCCCCCTCCTTTCGATAATCAATTCAAATCGTTTGGTCGATTTGCAGTATTAATTATATGCAAAAATATGCAATAGAAAATTGTTGCGGTAATCAGTAAAGTATCGCGATTAGAATAAATGAATAAAACAAAGAGTGGGCGAGAGATTGATTCAAAACGAACGAATCCATATATGATATTTTTCGATTTCTAGATCGGGGATTCATACGATTGGAATTCAACATTGTGCATTCTTATTAATAAATAAGAAAAAGAATGAAAAAAAAAAAAAAAAAAAAAAAAAAAAAAAAAAGAAAAAAGAAAAAAGAAACTTAATTTAATCTTAAAACATTTAAATGACGTACGAAGAAACAATTTCTTATTTGGCGACGTCATTTTTGAAGTAAAGAATAGGAAAAAAAAAAGAAAAAAGAAATTGCGAAAAGTACGAGAAAAAGTAAAAAGTAGTATAAGACCAAAAAAAGAAAAAGAGGCCGTAGCCAAAGGGGCAAAAAAAAGTGCGAAAGAGATAAAAAAAAAAAAAAGGGATTAAAAAGGACGAAAAAGGATAAAAAAGAAAAAAGAAAAAAAAAGAAATAGACAAAAAAGTAGAAAAAGTACAAAAGTATGGGAGAAAAAAAAAAATTACGAAAGAGGAAGAAAAGTGCGAAAAGTAGGGGAAAGAAAAAAGACGTAGAAAAGTATAAGAGAAATACGAAAAAGGATAAGAAAAAAGAAAAAATGGACAAAAAAAGTACGAAAAGTACAAAAAAAAAGAAGAAAAAAAAAAAAAAAAAAAGAATACAAAGACGGACTAAAAAAAAGATTAGAAAGGACAAAAAAAAGGACTGAAAGGTATAAGAATAGATGAAAAAAGTATTTAAAAAAAACAAAAAAAACAAAAAAACAAAAAAACAAAAAGTACAATCAAAAGTATAAAAAAGAAATTACAAGAAAAGATTGTGAAAGATGAAAAAAAAAAGAAAAAAAAAAACAAATTAGAACAAGAGACAATGTCTGTGATTTTTCCTAAGGTTTTGTTCAAGGTTCTATCTTACAAATCCGTATATGTATATATATATATATATATATATATATATATATATATACCTGTTGAATGAAACACCTTACCCTTTTTTTTTCATCAGCTGACTTAAGTTAGATTAGAAGTGTGAAAGGTGATGGCGTACGGATCAATCGGTAGCAAGAGCAAGCAGGTCGATTACTAACTTGTCGAAAGCTTGCGAAATTGATCGTAAGGATGGCAATTACCAGATAAGCCACTTTGAAACGGTAAATAGCAATGGATTTACGCAAATGGAATTAACTATAACTGACAAATTGTTCCAACACTTATCTTCAAGCTTGTTTAATCATCGAAGAAAAGAGAATCGTGAAAGATGGATAGATATAAAACGATTGAATAGAAATGAAAGATAAAAAGAGAGAGAGAGAGAGAGGGAGAGAGAGAGAGAGAGAGAGAGAGAGAGAGAGAGAGAGAGAGATAAAAAGATCGAATTCATCAGAAACATTTTTTCTTTCGATTAATTTCTCAGAGAAAAAAAAAGAGAGAGAGAGAGAGAGAGAGAGAAAGAAAAATGAAATCATAATCGATTTATAGATTCGTGCTCGATGAACCAATGAAATTAATTTCGTTCGATCAATTTCAATGATCTCCGACGAGATAATTATTTCGATCGAATAGATCGATGTGCATAGCCGGCAAGTAGTTACGATCGATCTTTGCTCAGACGATCGGATCATCCTAATGTTTCTATTCAACTTGATTAATTTCTAATACATGATCAAAGGCAATATCGATTTAGACGTTAGAAATGTTGTTCTCTTTTTTTTCTCTTTTCTTTTTTCTTTTTCTTGTTTCCATTTTTTTCTTTTTTTTTTTTTTCTTTTTTTTTTTTTTTTATGTCGAAACACATTCTTCGAATTTTATAAAGATATTTTGTAATGACGAAATTTTTTTTAAATATTTATATATATATATATATATATATATATATATATATATATATATATGTACGAAGTTTCATCTTAAAATACTTTCTCTTTTTTCATTCTAACGTTCTAACTAACGAAACATTTCACGAAAGATATTTTATTCTAATGATTATTAAAAGGTAAAATAAAATGAAATAAAATAAAATAAAATAAAAAAGAAAAAGAAGGTAACAATTCGTCTCAAGTATCACAAATCGAAAATATTTCGTATGGAAAAATTGAAAGAGAAAAAGAAAAAGAGAAAAAAAAAAAAAAAAAAAAAAAAGAGAAAAGAAAAAGAAAACAAAGAAATTGTTTGCATTTCTAATCAACGAAACATTACATTCTAACATATCTCGCATTAAATCATATAATATCCAATATTCACATAACACCTCATAATAATTCATAATGTTATTACGAAATATATATATATATATATACAAAAATATAGATATATATAGATATGAATAAACATTTCTAATTATATAGCATGTATTTCTAGTTGAAAAAAGAAAATGAAGAGAGAGAGAGAGAGAGAAAAAAAAAAATAAGTCACTTCCTGCAATCAAGAAGTAAAAAAAAAAAAAAAAAAAAAAAAAAAGGGAAAAGAAAAAACGGGGGGTAAAAAAAAAAGAAAAAAAAAAA
The DNA here is from genome assembly GCF_050613455.1 of Vespa mandarinia. NCBI lineage: Eukaryota > Metazoa > Arthropoda > Insecta > Hymenoptera > Vespidae > Vespa > Vespa mandarinia. The sequence goes on along the minus strand of NC_140826.1, from coordinate 2,309,342 downwards.
AAGAAAAAAAAAAAGAAAATGAAAAGAAAGAATTCGTTCTCCTCGTTATTAATAAAAACTGAAACGTGTATATTAGAAAAGAAAACTTACGATCAACGATGAACGGATCTAACCGAAGAAAATCGGTCGCGTAACTTTTACCTAGCATAGTTAGTTCCGGTTATGGTTCGATCTCTGAACGTTGTTATTACGTATGTACGTGCTGCAACACGCACGATCAAAGAAACGAGATTTACATATAGATAGATATACATATAAACACACACACATATATATACAAACACACGCGCGTATGCACACAAATACATACACGCGTGTATATACGCAAAACACTTAACAACTATCTATTACTAAGTAAGTTGCAACAACTACGAGGCTAAGTCAAAAGTTCTCAAACGCACAATTATCTATAAAATTACTCAGAGAGACGATATTTAATAATTATTTACTCTTTCTTCTTTTCTTGTTTTTTTTTCCTGCTTTTTTTCTCTTTTTTTTTCATTTTTTTCCCCTAGGTTTCTCGCTCCTTTTTTCCTCTTTTTTCCTCTTTTTCCTTTTCCTTTTTCTCTCACTTTTTTCTTTTCTTTTTTACTTTTTCTTTTAGAGACATTAATTTTTCAAAAAAAAATCATGCGTGTAATTTCTCATAGAATTTGAGAGAAAAAAAAAAAAAAGAAAAAAAGAAGAGGATTAACGATCTAAAATTATTTCAAGGAATTTAAGAGTAAAAGTTACGAAGGAAAGAAAAAAATTTATATCGATTTTTGAGAACGTCAGATCTGTTAAAAAAAAAAAAAAAAAAAAAAGAGAGAAAAGAAAAGAAAAAGAAAGGAAGAAAGAAAGATAACTTTCGACTCGGTCTCCTAGATAAATTCATTTTCCTTTTTTTTTTTTTCCTAGACTCTCTTTTCTAAGCTTCTCTTTTCTTTCTTCTTCTTCTTTTTCCTTTTCTTTCTTTCTTTTTCTTTTTTTTTTTTTACTATTTCTTTTGGAGACATTAATTTTTCAAAAGAATCATACGTGTAATTTCTCATAGAATTTGAGAGAGAGAGAGAAAAAAAAAAAAAAAAAAAAAAAGAAAGGAGAGGATAAACGATTTAAAATTATTTCAAGGAATTTAAGAGTAAAAGTTACGAGGGAAAGAAAAAAATTTATATCGATTTTTGAGAACGTCACATTTGTAAAAAAAAAAAGAAAAAAAAAAGAACAAAAAAATTAAAAAATTAAAAAAAAAAAGAAAAACAGAAAAAATTATGAAGAGTATCGATATCGATATTCCTAGCTTATCGAATTAAATAATCGATTGGTAATCGAATAGCCCAAGAGGAATTTGAGAATTCGAATTGAGAGATCGACCATATCCACCAATCGTTTATTATGTTTTGAAGCTGGTGACTATATACCATATCTATGTATAAGGATAAATATACATACATATATGTATATACATATATTGTACTTATATAGTATACGCGTTTGAATATTTAGTTTCAAATAGGATATTGAGACGCTATAATTTTCCAGAAGGTTGCCCACACCTTTGAAAATAAGCGCATTGGGTTATCAATGGCTAATACCTCTCTAATTTCTATAATCATTTATCTAAACCTGTAAACAAATTAATTATCTAACTCTTCTTCTCTTTATATATATATATATATATATGTCTCTCTCTGTCTCTCTGTGATTCTCATTCTCTCTTTTTTCACCTTTTAATTTTAAAAAGAAATTACGCAATTAGATTTATTCAATGAATTGATTAAATTTCATTCATTTGCTAGTGAATTATCTAATACTATTAAATAAATTCAATATTTCTATTTATCTAATCCATCCATCTAT
>NC_140826.1:2292500-2305000 GCF_050613455.1 Vespa mandarinia | reverse complement strand
GTGTTTTATACAGAATATATAAAAAAAATAATTCTTAAGTGATATGAAATTAAAATCATTTATCACGATTTGTCTTCGACAAATTACGAGCTAATAATTTAAACGAGTTTTAAGATCTATCATTTGGCAATCCTATTATGGGGGAAAGGGCAAAAAAAAAAAAGAAAAAAAAAAAAAAAAGAAAAACAACAATTGTTAATCTAAATATTTCTCGATAGAGTGTAATCGATTTTTTTTTTAATTTTATTATCACTCCGTATCGGCGGTGTTGAATTTTTTCATTCAATTTTTGTTTTTTGTTTTTCTTTTTTTTTTCTTTTTTTTTTTTTTTTTCTTTCTTTCTTTCTTTCTCGTCAATTTGCTATCGACAATTAATTATCCTGCGATCCTTTTTTATTTATCTTCAATAATTTTGTTTGTACAATTATATAATAATTATTTTTCTAATAAAATATAAATAATTACTGATTCATATGTTGCGAACTAACATGTCGCAAAATTGTTGATATATTAATATAAAAAGAAAAAAAAAAAATATATATATATATATAATCGATTAATATGATCGATTAACATCGAATATTAATACATATCATCGAATGATTTTGTTATTCATTTTTTTTTATCCCTCCCCCCCCTCCCTGTCTCCACCATAATAGATAATTAAGAGAACGAGTTAATTTTAATACGATATTACTTCTCTTATACTTATATTATGTAAATCAATCTTACAAAATCTTTCAATATAATTTCCTATTGGTAGGAGGAGGGGGGCAGGGAGATTTAACTTTATTATAATAGTTCGATCGTCACGTTGAATAAAGTTCAACACTATACAATATGGCAAATAATGATCTTAAACTTTCTAAAAGATAAACGACTTTTAACGTCACCATTCTCTCACGCGTAAGAAAAAAAAAAAAAATAAAAGAATAAAAAAAAAGAAAAAATAAAAAATCTATCCATTTAAGGGATTTATTTTTCTTTAAGAATCTAAAAAGAATCTTTCTCGTTTCTCTCTCTCTCTCTCTCTCTCTCTCTCTCTCTCTCTCTCTCTCGTCCATCTTACTCTATTTTGAAAGAACGAAAAATTCCTTTCTATTCAAGATAAAAGAGAAAACGGAAAGGAAAGAAAAGGAAAAAAGAGACCACTTGAAAATCATCTCACAAATTATTCGAAACGAACTAGACGTCATTACTATTCCATACCATTTTACTACTAGATTATGCATACCGGTTATTATCGATCGATCTACGAAATTATGCCTTCCCGATTGTGAGATGCGCCGAAGATTTCACTTTTTAACGAGTATGTATATACCACGCATGTTACCACTGTTCGATCTATGTATTGTATATATTTATATATATATGTATGTATGTATGTACGTATTTTATGTATGTATGTATGTACGTATTTTATGTATGTATGTATGTATGTATGTATGTATGTATGTATGTATGTATGTATGTATGTATGTATGTATATATGTACGTATGTATGTATGTATGTATATATGTATGTACGTATATATGTATGTAAAATAAAATAAGATGATTGAATAAGGAAGAGAAGTTCAGAGATATATATGTAATTGTGTCTGTGTTGTGTTCGAGATAAAATGCAAATTGCAAATATCGCGCAAATATCATCTGTAATGAGTTAACGATTATTCGTTTAAGAAGAAGAAGAAGGACAAAGAAAAAAAAAATTGAGTTTAGAAAGAAATCATCGTTATTCATAAGACACGTACATAAATGTTGATGTTGAGAATCAATCGATTATGAAAGTGTTCATTTGATGATTATGAAAGTGACCTAAATAAAATATATATATATATATATATATATATATATATATAAACATATAATGTAGATCGTCGATACGTGTAATACAATGTAATTAATAAATTATTTCTTCAATTTTTTTTCCCTTTTATTTCTCTTTTTTTTTGTTTTTTTTTTTTTTACTTAAAACACTCGCATAATTATTATAGCATATATTTATCTTAAACATACGTATCTATTATCTACACACATATATATATATATATGTGTGTGTGTTTATATGTAACACAATGACTATTAATGAAGTGATTTAATTAATATATATATATATATCAATGGTAACTTCATTAATTATATATATATATATGTATTTTTTACGTTTCATAATGTAAATCAATTTGACATCAAATCAATGATTAATTTTATTCTTTAATATTTTTTATTTAGATCATTCACACAATTAACTAGAACACATACACATATATATATATATATATATATATATATGAACCCATTGATCGTAAGAGAAATTAGCCTAAGTTATATATTATATATATATATATTATAATATAAAATGATTTATGAACAATTCTTTTTAAAATTTTACACGAGTGTAAATAAATATCGATACGTATGTAGATAAAATGATTCAAAAGTTTTCAAATGATAATAAAAATCGATTACTTCTTTAACAAGACATTTTGATTTAACTTTTTCTTTTTTCTTTCTTTCTTTCTTTCTTTCTTTCTTTCTTTCTTTCTTTCTTTCTCTCTTTTTTCTCGCATATTTTAATACTTACAAATGCAATTTTGTGAAAGCAACACGTGCTTAAATTAAAAGCATAGAAAATGTTTTCAATAAAATATAATCGAACTTTTTCGATTAGAACGAACGACTAATTACTCGTAACGTCGAAATCGTTGAGTCAATTATTAAGTACTCACGTTTCGAAATAAAATAATCGAAATCTTATTGAGCAATCACAGAAACTTACTACTTATCAAGATATAAAAGTATGTATTTCAAGTTGGAAGAATGACGTCGCGACCTGGAAAAAAATTACGACGAGGAAAAAAAAGAAAAGAAGAAAAAAAAAGAGGGAGACAGAGAGAGAGAGAGAGAGAGAGAAAAAAAGAAAAAACTGGTTCGCATCTCATGTAGAAAAGGGCGTGGTTAAAGTGAAACACTGAACCCGTTCACAAGGTACCACGAAATCCTTTCACGAGTGCACACATTCGTGACCCAACGTCCCACACAACGTAGATAAAAGAAAAAGAAGAAGAAGAAAAAGAAGAAGAAGAAGAAGATGATGAAGAAGATGAAGAAGAGGAAGAAACTTTCGAAAATGATCTCCATAATCGCATTTAAGATATAACGATATATGACGATTGAATTATTTTCTTACGTTTACTCGCAAATTATAATTTTCTACCTTTTAAACGAATCAACGACGTGTCACGATCAATTTTTATAATTCGAACACATATCCTAACGTAAATTTCTATTTTTTCTTCCGTTTTTTCTTACTTTTCTTTTTTCATTTTCTCTTTCTCTCTCATATACACACATACACTCTCTCTCTCTTTTTCTTTCTCTCTTTCTTGTTCGTACAATGAATAAATACTAATATTATTTCAAGTATAATATACATATTATATAACAAGGAAAAAATAAAATTTTTAAAATGTACTGATAATGTTAATAATAATAATAAAAAAAAAAAAAAAAAATAAGATATAAACAATATTACTAATCTCGTTACAAATGAAAAAAAAAAAAATATATATGTATATGTACGTATTGTATGTAATTACATGACGTAAATATAAGGAAAATAATGATACGTATATGAATTTAATCAAAGATTATATTTAATAAAAGATTTATATCATTAGGTTTAATTTAAAAATTTATCAAACGTATAAAGATAACATAAATAAATATAAACTGATGTGTTGGGGTTTTTTGTTTTTTTTTTTTTTTTTTTTTTCCTTTCTTTTTTTAAGAAGAAATGTTCCATTAGAAAGTATTCGAAGGTAGATCGTAGGTCTTTTAATCGATCATAAATCTTTCTCGATCATCGAATGAAAATATTCATTCGATATTATTGGATTTAGAGTTACGAAACACATGACCTCGCATTAGATGTATATATATATATATCTAACTTTGACGAAGATGAATCAGACTAAGGCTATTGTCCATTAGAAAGAGAATAAGAGAGAGAGAGAGAGAGAGAGAGAGAGAATATTCACGATCTAGACAGATATTCGCAGATCTTCAGTCGAGTTTGAAATCTTGCCGACCTTTAACACTCACATAGTTAACTTAGACTTTCTATCCTGCTCCAGGCAAATTATAGAGGGAAAGAGAAAGAAAAAGAGAGAGGGAGAGAGGGACAGAGAAAGAGAGAGAGAGACAGAGAGAGAGAGATAAGAGAGAGGCGTGAGAGACAGAGACAAAATAATAATAATAAATAATGAAATCAAATATTAATTATAATACGTATTCGTGCGAATTAATAAAAGAATTAATTAGAAATTATAAATGATATATTTAGAAATTATTAAATTTCTATTTCTCTCTCTCTCTCTCTCTCTCTCTCTCTCTCTCTCTCTCTTTCTCTAGTACATAAAATCATCGTGGTAATAATAAAAATAACAATAGAAAAATAATATGCAAAGTGTGTAAAATAATAGTGTATATAAAATATATAAATAATAAATATTTACATAAAAAAAAATATAAGTAAAGAAAAACAGAGAGAGAGAGAGAGAGAGAGAAAATAATATCTGATAATAATAAATAAAATAAAATGAAAATCAACATTAATATTAAAATATTATTATAGCCAATAGACAGTAGTAAAAAAAATAAATAAATAAATAAAATAATAATTGTAATAAAATTAACAGTAATATTAATAAATATGAAATACAATATATATTATGAAAATAGATATATAATCAAAGGAGAAAAAAAGTGACACAAAATAATAATAATAATAATAATAATAATAATAATAATAATAATAATAATAATAATAATAAATAGAAAAAGAAGAAATTAAAATAGTAAAAAACATAGTGATACATAGCGCAATGTATAAATCATGATAAAAATGTATCTATGGTATTAGTAGCGTTAGAAACACGTGGTCAAATAAAAAAAAAAACACACGCACACACACGTATAAATACAAATATAAGACAGGTATGAATACATATATATTCCTTCCTATATTTATATATATACATATAGGAAGAGAATCTCTAACTCTTTGATAAACGATAGTCCGTCCGGTAGTGTGAGTTCATTTAAGAGTAGAAAGAAAGGAAGAAAGAAGAAAAAAAAAAAAAAAGAAAAGAAAAAGAAATACAAGTTGTTACTTTCTCCGATGACCTTTTCCATTCATCCAATAAAATTCTTTAGATCGTCCTAGATCTCAGGTTCGATGTGACACACGCACGGTCGTAAACGCGATATTTTCAAAAAAAAAAAAAAAAAAAAAAGAAATTTATCAGTGGTAACATTATACTCCTAAAATATACATCTAAATTACAAATGAATTAAAAAGAAAAGAAATTAAAAAAAAAAAAAAAAAAAAAAAAAAAGAAAAAAAATTGAAAGAGAAAGAGAGATCGTCTAATCATCGATCGATGATTTCACTATACATACCACAATATAGTAACCAACGTTACGCTGTATTGGATAAGTTTTCTTCATGCATCAATCGTGTCATTCTAATTTTTTTGTTTTTCCTTTATTTCTTTTTCTTTTTTCTTTTGTTTCTTTTTTTTTTTCTTTTTTTTCTCCCCACCTTTAAAACATTAAAAGTAAGTACAATTGGCCTTGGCACAAAATCGAACTTAGAGTTTAGCTAAATCTCTCGTGGCTTTTGATTGAACCTTTTTTTTTTTTTTCATTTGTCCTTTTTTCTTTTTTTTTTGTTCTTTTTCTTTTCTCTTTCTGTTCGATTAATATATACTCGTTCGAATGAATGAGTATCTAAGTCTTGCAGCATATCGATCGAATCGATCGATCGATCGATTCGATTGATTATTAATCTGAATCATTTAATAAGCAAGTATCTTCTCCGGCTCTACTTAGCCTTCCTCCCACTTCTCCCAGCCTCCCATCCCACAACCCCCCCGGCCCGCCCGCAAGCCCTCCCTCCTAAATCAAACTTGACGAGAGTTGGAGCTATTTCGTTATGAAATTAAATTGGCTTTGTCGTCGAATGGAATAATAATCGAGCGAAAAGCGAAGATAAATCGTGAGTAAGATAATACGAGGGATTCACAATAGGCGATAATTTCTACCGACTGTTTTTGAATACCTATAATGGCTCCTAGTTTCGTAGTAAAAGGAAAATGAAAGTGTAGCGAGCGTTAAATTATCATAGCAACTGACCATGGGACTCGAGTTGATGCGCGTTGTAAATTGTATACCGTGCGTGAAATAATGTAATCGGAATCTATATGCCTATATATATATTATATATATATATAAATATATTATATATATATATATTTATTTATACGTAGTTGTAATATTCCATTCTATTGTTACTATTATTATTATTATTATTATTATTATTATTATTATTATTATTATTATTATTATTATTATACTTTATGTATTGTGTATTATGAATTATAAATAGTTCGTATTCAAAGGAGTATGCATATATTATTTTTATATCTTCTTTTGTTCTATTTTATATTATTATTATTTATTATTATTATTTATTATTGATTATTCTAGTTTATTATTATTATTATTATTATTATTATTATTATTATTATTATTATTATTATTATTATTTTGTTTGCCTCTGTCTCTGTCTCTCTCTCCTTTTTATTTCCAAATATTTCATATCGAAATGAAATCGCCACGTCATAGAAAAAAAAAAAAAGAAAAAAGAAAAAAGAACGAATATAAAGTCACTTTCATTCGATCGAATGTCGTTATGTCGAATCAACAACTTCCTAGTTTCCTATCATCTAATAAATAATATAAACTGTTGACAATATATATACGTATATATCTTATATATATATATATATCTTATATATATATATATATATATATATATCTTATATATATATATATCTTATATATATATATATCTTATATATATATATAAAATTTATCATTTTTAATTGAATTGATACTTTTAAAAGATTATTCAAAAAAACATGTGAATGTCTTATTTTATATGCATTGATATAAAAGTTTCTACTTTGGTTATTACGCAATTTTTTTTATTATCATAAAATTTACATACACATAAAAATACACACACACATATATATATATATATAATGTGTATATTTGTATGTATATATATACATGCATATACATACCTTTTTAATTTATATCGTACACAATTCATACTTAAATTCTAAATATCTTAAATCATATATATATATATATATATATATATATATATATATATATATTTATATATTTATGATTGAAGATATTTAGCAAATGATAATTTATATTTGAACATATAACTTTCAAAATAAAATTTCAATGTATACATCATCCTACATATATATATATAAAAAACTTTCGAAAATTCAAATTCTCTTTAACGACCTCATCTTGATTTCTCGTTCCATAAAATCGTCTTTGCAACTGGAAGAAATCAAGTAAAATCTGGGTAAATTTCGAAACTGATAATTAACGCATTCGTATGTGTCCGAGATTACGTACTACTCTCTTTGATGATAGATAACTTCGAATGTTACCGGACACTGAGTAAACACATTACTCGCCAGTTCCCTTTAACCGGTTGCATATATACATAGATACATATATACATAGATAAATGCATAAATGCATATATACATACACACACACATATATATATATATAATTGCTGAAACGTTTACAAATGTTAGAATTATTAAAAACTTATTATATTAAAATTGACTAATTGAATTTTATTAATCTCTTTCTTTCATTTTCGACGAATGCAAAAATAAAAAAAATTAAAAAAAAAGAAGAAAGAATAAAAGAAAGGAAAAAAGAAAAACATAGCAGCTGCAACTCGGAGTGAAAAAAGAAAGAGAGAGAGAGAGAGAGAGAGAGAGAGAGAGAGAGAGAGAGAGGGAAAAAACTTGGACATCGTTAAAATTACAATATCGAATTTTGAAAAAATTAGAAAATAAAAAAAGAAATGAGAAAAAGAAAAGATCATGAAAAATAATAAATATATATATATATATATATATATATATATCATTTAAAACATCGATCTTCTTAGAATATTTAAATTAGATATTTATTCATTTATTAGGTTGGAAACTATGAAACGGGGATTTTTGTTTAGTCATTTATTTTTATTCAACGCCCGTTTCATAGTTTCCAACCTAATAGATCGATAAGAATTTTTGATATTAACTTTAATAATAGATATAAGAAAATTATAAGTATCAATTAAGCGTATTTTTTATTTTTTATATAAAATCGCAAAAACTTTCAATTTTATATGGAAAAAAGATATATACATACACACATACATATTATATATACATATATATATATATACATATATGTTCCATTTATTTATTTATAGAAAAAAAAAACAATCGATCAGCATTTATTTCTGATTAATTAATCTTTCTTTTTTTTTTCATCTTTTTCTATTCTTTTTTCTTTTCTTTTCTTGTTTTTTTTTTTTTTTTTTTTTTTGTAATCTCGAACGAACTAATTACAAATCTAACAACACTACTATCATACGATCTATGCTATTCGTTTGAATACAGTATTATCGATCTAACAGATCATAAATCGTAATCATGAATGTCAGAGCATGACACAATGTTCATCTTACTCTATTTTTAAGTACATTTATGGGCATGTTCTCTATCTCTCTCTCTCTCTCTCTCTCTCTCTCTTTTTTTCCTTCTTTCAAGTATATACTGTACAGTAGCAAATCATGATTGTTGCAGTATGTACGTAAGTAGTACATAAGAAAGAAAATAAGGTGCAGAATAGGAACTGCAGATGGATGTTGCACCTTGCACAAGCCTGGTGCATAGTAAGTGCAATCTAAATCTGGTTTCCCATTGGAGAAAGCGACTCTCATCTCTCTTATTCTCTACATCTTTCCTCCAGTTCCTCATACTTCTTATATATTATTATATACATATATATATATATATATATATATATATATATATATATCTACTATCCATCTCTATCTCTTTCTCTCTATCTCATTCTCTTTATATAAGACATAAAAGTAATTTTAAAAATATTCAATTTAACGATTCAGTTCAAAGTCCTATCATAATTATACTATAGTTATTTAATTTGATAGATCAATAAATTCACTTAACGTTAAATATTCATTCCTTTTCTTTTTTTTTTTATCCCCGTCCATTTTTCTCCTTTTCCTCATTTATTTTTATCATTGTTTATTTATTTATTTATTTATTTACTTATTTATTTATTTAATTTTATTTTTTCCTTTTTTATTGAGAAAGATTCATTGCAATTATAAATACGTTCAATATTATTTCAATGCAATTATGAATATATATGAAAGAAAAGAGAAAGGTAAGAAAAGAGAAAAGAAAAAGAGAAAATAAAAAAACATTAGAAAAAAAAAAAAAAAAAAAGAAGAAAAAAGAAAAAGAAAAATCACGTAGAAAATTGATAACAATGTATGGTTATATTAGTAATTTTGATCGTGTTAAGACGTACACGGAATCTTGATGGGTGAAGTGAAAATCGTGTGTATTAGAAGTTAGAACATAGCGTGCTTTGGTGTCTCACGAAGAGTTCTTTCTTTTTTTTTCTTTTCTTCTTTTTTTTTTTCTTTTTTCTTTTTTTTAAATTGCTCGATGGCCACGCGACGACGATATTTAAAACTTTATTTTAACCTTTCTCGTAATATCTCTCGTAATATCAAGAGCAGGATCTCTCTCTCTCTCTCTCTATATATATATATATATATATATATATATATATATATATCTCACACCGATATTGCAGTTACGATACGGTACATTGAAAGAGAAAGAGAAAGAAAAAAAAAGAACGAGTGGGAGTGAGAAAAAGAGAAAGAGAGAGATAGATAGGGAGAGAGAGAGAGAGAAGAGGGGAGTGAGCAGGGAGAGAGGAGGCAGAGAAAGAGATAGTGTCAATACTAACATAAGACGAATTTATCATTTTCGAACGGATATTCTTGAGAAGCTTGGCGTCCTCGACTGAATCGATAATATCGAAGTTATTCGGTGCAAGGACGAATTAAAATAATTTCTTAAAAATATCTCCTTATTTTCTTCTTCTTCTTCTTCTTTTTTTTTTTCTTTTTCTTCTTTTTTTTCTTTTTCTTTTTTTTTTTTTTTTTGTTATTCTATTTTCATATTTTAATTTTATTTGAATTATTATTATTCAAGGCATCGTTCATTCTTTAATGAAACGAAAAAACATAGGTTATAAAATAACAGATATTTTTTATCTTGGGAAGAATAAGTCAATTGAATCGATCAATGATCGATCAACATTAATATAAACGTTTAACGATCAATAGCATTTTCGAAGAAATCGAAACTATTTGTCTTTGATATTATTTCATTATGAAATGTTTAATTTATCAAACGTCGTAAGTATGTACATGTTTTAAAAAAAAAAAAAAAAAACTTTTTTTTTCCTTTTTCCTTTCTCTCTCTCTTTTTTTTTTTTTTTTTTTTTTTTTTTATCATAGATATATATCTACACAGATATACATTGATATATTTTCTTTTTCATCATAGATTTCGATTATATTTATTTTTATAAAATTCATTTTTAATTGTATTTTATATATATATATATTTTTTTTTCTTCTTCTTCTTTAAATATATATTTAACAAAATAATATCTATATAGTCTCATAGAAGTTCAAGTTCTTAAGACGATCTTAAAAATTGTTTCTTATCGATTATATTTTAAGGCAGCTTTGTTTTTCTTTTAAAAAATTATAAAATCACAGGATTAATTTTTTTTCATTTTATCAAATAATTATTTAGGAATTTTTGTAAATTAATTAGAAAAAAAAAAAAAAAAGAAACAAAATTATCTAAGGACTTTTGATTACAACACGTGTTAAAATCGAAATATGCAAAAGATATATATATATATATATATATATATATATATATATATATATATATATTACGGGGATTATCTATATATATATATAGATAATCCCCGTAATATAATTCCGAAATAATCCCGCACCTAAAAAAAAAGAAAAGAAAAAAAAAGACTATTTCAACAGTTATACAAATCGAATTGAATATAAGAATACATTATTGAACTCCTTTCGTATCGATAAAAAAAAAAAAAAAAAAAAAAAAAAATAAAATAAACGAAAGAGAGAAAGAAATGACCTTGTATCGTGCACCTATATCGAACACAATGATCGAACAAAGATAATATGTCAATATATACTATTATACATACATGAAATACTATTATATATATAATAGCATTTCATCCATTCCGATTTAATTTATAAATCGTATTAAGGTGAACAAGCAAATTTACATGAGATAACGCATAGAAAAAAAAAAAGGATAAAAAAGAAAAGAGAGAAAGAAAAAATTCGAAAAAGAAAAAGAAATAAAAAAAGAAAAGGAAAAAAAGGGAGAGAGGGGGGAGGTGGAAATAAGAAAAAAATTAACATTATCGATCGATGGCAACAATGATAATTGATCGAAGAAATCGTAAAGAGAAAAATGAAAAAAAAAAAAAAGAGAGAGAAGAGAGAGAAAAAGATGAAAAAGAAAAGGGATCGATCTAGAACGTTTGCATAAAATTAAACGAGATGAGCGTAATTAACATTTTCATACTAAGTCGGACGTCGGTAGGTATTGCGAAAAAAAAAAAAAAAGAAGAAAAAAAGAAATGAAGGAAAAAGAAAAGCAAAAAAAAAAAACAAAAACGAAGAAAAATATAAAATGATAATTCGAAGGTTGACATGAACTAGATCGTGTAAATGATTTTGATCTAGTACATTTTCTCTCTCTCTCTCTCTCTCTCTCTCTCTCTCTCTCTCTCTCTCCTCCTATCTATTTCCCTCTAATTAATTAATGAAATAAATAAAAAATGTCATTGATCGATCGATCGATCGATCCAACGCATATAACTTTTCTTTATATCTACATGGAGAAAAAAATAAAAAGAAAAAAAAAAAAAAAAAAAAATAAGAAGAAGAAGAAAAGAAAAGAAAGCGTAAAAATATTTTTCATTTCCCCATAAATTTCTTACGAAATAATTGTTAAACATCGTCGAAAAATATAAATGCGTAATCAATAAAAAAAAAAAAAAAAAAAAAAAAAAAAAAAAAAAATTATAAATCCAAAGCTATCCTTTGACGTGCTCTTTACTCCATTTCAAAATTCAAACGTGTATGTATAATTGTAATGGTGCACTTGCACAAATGCATAAAATACGTAACGAAACGAAACGAAACGAATTCAAACGAAATGAAAAGAAAAAGGAAAGAAAGAATTGAAGAGACAAAGGGCCTAAAGAAAAATCATAGATGAGTAATTTAGATAATTATTTATTCGAGGACGTATTTGAAAGAAGAACGGAGAAACGAGGGAAATAGGCAGAGAGAACATGTTCGACCTTCGTTTTAATTAACCATTATCGTTAATTAAAAAAGAAAGAGAGAAAAAAAAAAAAAAAAGAAAAGGAAA
>NC_140826.1:2267500-2277500 GCF_050613455.1 Vespa mandarinia | reverse complement strand
AAAAAGAAAAAGAAAAAAGAAAATAGAATGATATTCGGAAGAAGTGAAACCAACGAAGAAAAAAAAAAAGATTTATGCGTCGATATTTACATACATATATAATAAATAAATAAAAAAACAGAAAAGAGAGAAACTTCAAAAAAAAAAAAAAAAAAAAAAAAGGACAAAAATGATTGTTAGAAGTATTAAAAAAACAAGAAAAAAAAAACAGAAAAAAAGGAAACAAAAAAAACCAACAAAAAACAAAATGATTCGTATATAAATAACCTCACAAAAGTTTTTCATCCGATGATAAAATCAATTTTATAAAGAATTTCCTGTTTTATCGACATAACCTGATATATTCGGTTATATTCGGTCAAGATCGCGATTAATCGTTTTAGAATGACAGTTTCGATGATAGAAACACGCGTATCAGTATGCACTTTAGTAATCGAAATGAGATCGTTGACGATGAGTTGATAATCTATGGCCAAATGTTATGATAATAGAATTACTCGGAGTGAATAATTTCAGTTTTACATGTAATATGCCGGATTGTTTTAACATATTTTTACACGCCTAAAATCTATAATTTCGACGATATTTTACTATATTAGTGAGAAAAAAGAAAAATATAGTATCCTTTTTTTCTATTTAAATAATATTATTTCTTTAATACATAAAGTGTGCTATTGTTAATATTGCGATATATATATATACATATATACATATGTACATATATCGTAGAAACTATAAGGTCAGGTTTGGTTCATAGTGACCTCAATTTCAAGACTATTATTATTGTTATAGTAATACATCACTATGAGACATTTTAATTGAAAAATTTACAATTCTTATCTCACTTTATAATACTGTAATAAAGACTTTTACCCCTTTATTCTTAGATATCGTTTTATCATCTATGAACATTAACTGATACTATAAAATATTGGAAATCAATGAATTTTTTTATTAATTTAATCAGTGATAAGAAGAAATTCTTATATGTATCCTTAACGAATTTGTAGGAAATTCTTTTTTTTTTTTTTTTTTTTTTTTCTCTTTTCAATGTATTCAGAAACTTACAATATTGTAAATAAATTATTTATAACGAATAATTGAATATGGAACGTACTATGTCTCATGATTCTGAATACGATGATGCACTAGGTGTACCTGATTCTTTGGAATTAACAATTAATGAAAATGGAGAGGCAATAAATATTTTAAACAATGAAGATAATATCGAAGAAATAGGTAATTTTTTCTTTTTTTTTTATGTTAAACAAATACAATGACAAAATTTTATTATATTTCTTTTTGCATGTTTCTTTTTTCTTTCTTTTTTTCTTTTCTTTTTGTTTTGTTTTCTTTTTTCATTTAGAATGTACTGGTATAATACCATTTTCTGCCATACACAATATTCCTACGAAATTGAAAAAATACAAACAAAATATTTTTATACCCTGTGAGGAAGTTCATGTAAGAATAATAAATAATGAACGTAGTGTAACTACGCATCCTTTAAATCCAAATTTATATACTATAGAATTTACGCATGGTTCATTTTCTTGGACAATTAAAAAGAGATACAAGCATATACAAAATTTGCATAATCAATTAAAAATCTATAGAACTAGTTTAAATATACCTTTTCCAACCAAAGGACATAGAGAAAGAAGGAATAGTTTAAAATGTTTGGCATATTCAAGAGAAAAGATGAAAGACAGAGGTGCTTTACCAAGGTACACATTATAGTATATATATATATATGAATAAATCTTTCATAAAAAATATTTATTATTATAGATTTCCAAATAAACCAGACGTTTTAGTACCTTATGAACAATTGAATGATAGAATGAAAGTTCTTGAAGATTATCTTAAGAATTTGATTAAAATGGATATTTATAAACATCATCCAGAAACGGTATATAAAAGTAATTGATAATATTTATCTTGAATTCAATGAATATTATTATTTTATTTATAATTTTTAGATCAACTTTTTGGGATTATCTTATCTATCATTTATAGCTGATTTAGGAATGAAAGGTAAAGAGGGTATAGTATTGAAACGTACCGGTTCAGGAGCTAGAAGTAGATGTAATTTCTGTGGTTTACTCGAAGGCATGTTTTGTGTCAGATGCAATCATTTTTGTGCTTCAATCTGCGGCAAATGGCATTCTCGGCATCTACTTGTTAAAGATACCTTTATAGCATATATAGATCCTAAAGATGGCAAATTGAAATCCGTTATTTTAATGGATAATGCTTTTGGTATTAGTTTTGGAATGTATACAACGGGATTAAGAAATGGATTACAAATAATAAATCTAAGTAGACATATTGTTTTCAAATGTTGGACACGTAGACAAGCTAAAGAATGGATGGAATTTATACAACAAGTTATTAATACAGAAGGTAATTATTATATAAATATTATATTAAGAGAAACATATTTAAATCTAATTGTTAAATCTAATATATTTAATTTATTAATAATTTTATAAATTTATTAAATCTAAAAAACATTTTTTTTAAATCTAATTATTATTAGGAAAAGATTTTATACAAACAAATCCACATAATTCCTTTGCTCCGTATCGCTCTTCTATACCGGCAACTTGGTTTGTCGATGGTTGCAATTATATGTCAGCTGTAGCTGATGCATTAGAAAATGCCAAAGAGGAAATTTTTATTGCGGACTGGTGGCTCTCTCCAGAAATTTATATGAAACGTCCACCGATAAATGGAGATTATTGGAGATTAGATGTGATTTTACAAAGAAAAGCAGTAAATAAAAAGAAGTCTATTTAATTATCAAAAAAAAAAAAAAAAAAAAAAAAAAAAAAAAAAAAAAAAAAAATACATGCAATAGATTCTCTTTCTATGCAGCTAAAGAAAAAAAATTTTTTTTTTTTTTTTTTATAAGAATTAATCTATGCTTAGAAATATATATTAAAAAAAAAAAAAAAAAAAAAAAATGTTTTTCTCTTCTAGATGAAAGGCATTAAAGTATTCATAATGATATACAAAGAGGTGGAAGTCGCATTGGGTATAAATAGTTTCTATAGTAAACAACGACTTGTAGAAAAATGTCCTGAAAATATTAAAGTTTTGAGACATCCAGATCACGCAAGAGTTGGTGTATTTCTTTGGGCACATCATGAAAAAATTGTAGTAGTCGATCAAAGCATCGCATTTCTTGGTGGTATTGATCTATGTTATGGTAGATGGGACAACAATGAACATAGATTAATTGATTTAGGTAAGTTTCAAAGGGTCATTCAATGTTAAGAAAAAATAAAATAATAAAATATATATTATGAATATAGGATCGGTACAACATTCCAGTATATATATTCCGTCAAAAGGAAAAACAGTAAATACGAGTAGTAAACGAGTAAGAAGATGTAATATTCGTAATCACGTATTACTTCCATTAGCTATTGCAACTAATACAATAGCAATGGCAACTACAAAAACTATACCAGTATTGTAAGTATCATATTAATAAATTAATCTTATAAATTATTAATCAAATAAATGTAAAATATTAATTTTTATCTTTTACTCTTTAAACAGACCTATTGTAAGTAAGCAATTAAAAGAAGAATATTTACCTCAATTGAATGCAAATGAATTAATTATAATGCCAACTCCACAAGAATTTGATACTATGAAATGTAATACTCCAGAGCCACAAAGAAAAAATTTATTTGACATGGCAATAACAACAGTTGGAAAAGTAAAGGATAATATAAAAATAAAACGTAAAGAACTTATAAATATGGTATATAATCCACATGAAGGAAGTGATAGCGAACACGATGAAATTGATAATGCAACTGTCCTAAGACCACTTGGAAGTGGTGAAGAAATTTTAACAACAGATATATTTGAAATTCCTGATACAACTAAACTTTGGCTTGGAAAGGATTATACAAATTTTATCGTAAAGGATTTTAATGATTTGGAAAAACCTTATAGAGATTTAGTCGATAGAAGTACTACTCCTAGAATGCCCTGGCACGATGTAGGTGTTTTAATACAAGGATCAGCAGCTAGGGACGTTGCCAGACATTTTATTCAACGTTGGAATGCTATTAAAATAGAAAAAGCAAAATTAAATCCTTCTTATCCATTTCTATTGCCAAAATCTTATAAGGACTTTAGAAATAATGCTACAATGTTCATTCCACAAAATAATATACAAAATGTCAAATGTCAAGTATTACGATCAGTTAGTTCATGGTCAGCTGGATTTCTTGATTCAGATATAAGAGAAGCTAGTATACAAGAAGCTTATATTCAAGCGATAAGTAAGGCTGAAAGATATATATACATAGAAAATCAATTTTTTATAACACTTGCAACAATGGAAATAAATTATGTGAAGAATCGTATTGGAGAGACTTTATTAAAAAGAATTTTACGAGCTCATAGAGAAGGTGCCATTTTTAGAGTATTCATCGTGATGCCTTTATTACCTGGATTCGAGGGTGAAGTAGGTGGTCCAACTGGAACTGCATTACGTGCCATAACACATTGGAATTATGCATCTATATCAAGAGGTAGAAATTCTATATTAAATCGATTAATTGAAGCAGGTATATCGGATCCTAGCGAATATATAACATTCCATGGATTAAGAACTCATTCTATGCTCAATGGTACTCTGGTGACTGAACTCATCTATGTTCACAGTAAGCTAATGATTGTAGATGATAATACAGTAATTTGTGGTTCTGCTAATATAAATGATAGAAGTATGATAGCTACTAGAGATAGTGAGATAGCTGTTATTATTCAAGTGAGTTTTTTTTATATGTCTAAAATCATGAATATGTATTCAGATTAAAAAAAAAAAAAATTATGTTATTTCTCTTTCATAGGATTTAGAATTCGACGAAGGAAGAATGAACGATATAGCATTTCCTTGTGGAAAATTTGCTGGATCATTCAGAAAGCAATTATTTCGTGAACACTTAGGATTATTGAAAAACAATGAAGATATTAACCTAACTGATATAATTAAAGAAAGTTTCTATAAAGATATATGGTGCAAGAGAAGTAAAAATAATACTGAAATATACGAAGAAGTATTCCATTGCATTCCAACTAACAAAGTTGTTAATTTTGCTACTTTAAAACAGTATCAAGATGAAGCCTCTCTCAATTCTACAGATACAATTTTAGCTCAAGAAATGGTAGAGAATATTAAGGTAAGTTTTTCCTTTTTTCAATCTTTCTTTCTCTTCTCTCTCTCTCTCTCTCTCTCTCTCTCTCTCTCTCTCTCTCTCTTTTTTCTATCTTTAACATAATATCTTTGATATACATTTAACATAACCTAATATTATAACAATTATTTCAGGGTCATTTGGTTGATATGCCATTGAATTTCTTATGCAACGAAGATCTAAAACCAGCAGCTAGTACAGTTGAAGGAATAATGCCGACAGCTTTATGGACTTAAAATCTTAAAAAAAAATACTTAAAATAATAAGAAGCCATTTACGCAGACAATAATTTGAGCAACTGAATATATATTGAACTGGCTTGCTCAAAAGACATTTTTAGAAAAATTTTTTACTTTTAAAATCATTCTTTAACATAAAAGCTTTAGAAATTTTAATTAACAGGACAACTAATTTATTAAATATATTTTAATTTATTATGAAAAATAGAAGGAAAAAAAAGAAAAGTAGAGAATATGACTGTTAAGAAATTAAGAATAACTTTTGCATTCCACGATATCTACCTCTTCTAAATATATAAATATAATTGTAACGGGTCGAAGAAAATCCTCTTGATTAGTGCTTGTCGTTCAACGTTGTGATCTATGATACTAAATATATATATATATATTTGTTGAAATATTATTTTTATATGAGGCTTGTTACGTTAAAAAAAAAAATATATTTTGTTATATGTTATAATCATATGACGAGCAATAAGACAAAATATATGTATATACATATGTATGTATATTTAAGTATAATTCCAATAATATCATCTTCCTTGAGAAAATAATTAAAGAAAATTTAATAATTAAATAATTTAATGTCGCAGCCATTAGCTCGACAGTACTTGCGTAGTTTTACAATTATACGCAATTATTATAATAATGACGCAAGTAATATCGATTGTCCAGGTCTCACCGCGTGGAGGTTGCTGCTTTCGGAGACCCAATTTATAAATAATATATACATATATAAAGATTGATATAAATAGATTTATTTAAATGCGTTTTAAATGTTTGATGAACAACTACAAAATGGCGGACGAGAAATGTAAACGCACCGACGATATATTCGTAATATTTTTCGAAAAAGTTATTAACAATTAAAACTTACTTTTTAATTTTCTTTATAATATTCCAATAATGAGAAGACTTCGAGTTAGGAATAGTAGCACAAAGATTCTTCATTTTTAAAAATTCTTTCACTTTGATTCACCCGCGATGACAGACGTACCGCACTCACCGAGTGACTACGCGATACTAACATTTAACGCGTTAAAACTGGCAACATTGAGGACCGCTTATAAATATAAACATCGCGTGTACGAGTCGTCTATACGAAGTAAACAAAGGAAGGTTATATAGAGATAGAAAATAAAAATTGTTTCAAGATCTCGACGTTCATTTATCAAATATAAGAATACTTCGTAATTATTATTCCTTATATTTTCGATAAAATTTTTAAAACTTAAAATAATGCACAATATTTTCATACGATGCATATATACATATATATATATATATTAGAAGGATCATAGATCTATTTTTATTAAGATTAACGCCAATAATATATTAATTTTTTATTAATTTTTCTACGTCGACTATGTTAAACATTAGTTTCATTGTCAATTTTGTTGTTTAGTTATTTATAATTTATTAATATAGCACCAGTTATGAATACAGTGTAGCCAAATGTTTAAAAAATAAATCATTGTGAAGCGCTATCTTGCGAGTTATTTGAGACTTAAAGAAATAGAATAGAATCATCTGTCCTTTTCTTCAACAATGGCGCCGTAGTGTTCCACGTGCTTTTAATACATATGTTAAATAAAAAGTATATATATATATATATTAATTAAAAACTAACCTAAATAGGTTTGTTTATCGTTATAATTTTTGTGTATACGAAAGAACTGTGAAGTGATATCAAAATGTTGTATAATTTCAAAAAGATAGCCGTTGTCCCAACATCAAAGGTTAGAATCACACTTATTTAAAAAGTTTTTAATAAGATTGTTATTTTATATATATTATTTTATACTTTATAAATTACAATTATTATATGTTTTGTATTCACATATTTAAATTTTTATTGTTTTTCTCTTTTTTAGGACTTTATTGATATAATATTATCAAAAACACAACGTAAAACACCTACGGTTATTCATAAGAATTATAAGATCACAAGGATACGTGCATTTTATACACGTAAAGTTAAATTTACACAACAAAATTTTCATGATAGGTTATCACAAATAATACAAGATTTTCCAAAGTTAGACGATGTCCATCCATTTTATGCCGATTTAATGAATATTTTGTACGACAAGGATCATTATAAATTAGCCCTTGGACAAATTAATACTGCACGTCATTTGATAGATAAGTAAGTTAAAGATAATTAAGGTTATGTTAAATCTATAATTATATCAATTTTTTATTATATACATATATATTGTTAACAGTGTTGCTAAAGATTATGTACGTTTATTGAAGTACGGTGATTCTTTATATCGATGCAAACAATTAAAGAAAGCGGCGTTAGGTCGTATGGCCACTATTATGAAAAGACAAGCTTCCAATTTGACGTATCTTGAACAGGTTCGTCAACATTTAGCTAGATTACCAACTATAGATCCTTATACACGTACAATTATTATCTGTGGATTTCCGAACGTTGGTAAAAGCAGTTTTATCAATAAAGTAAGTTAATACGTTTGTTCTTAAATGAAAATAATATCTTTCATTATATTTTATTTAACTAATTTAAAATATTCTTTAATATATAGATTACACGTGCCGATGTAGACGTTCAACCGTATGCATTTACGACGAAATCATTGTACGTAGGACATACAGATTACAAATATTTACGTTGGCAAGTAATAGATACACCTGGTATATTGGATCATCCATTAGAACAAAGAAATGTAATAGAAATGCAAGCGGTTACCGCTCTTGCTCATTTACGTGC
Organism: Vespa mandarinia; assembly: GCF_050613455.1. Classification (NCBI taxonomy): domain Eukaryota; kingdom Metazoa; phylum Arthropoda; class Insecta; order Hymenoptera; family Vespidae; genus Vespa; species Vespa mandarinia. Next base: position 2,269,299 of record NC_140826.1, on the reverse strand, counting down.
AGCTGTACTTTATTTTTGTGACATATCCGAACAATGTGGACATACATTAGAAGAACAAGTGAATAACTTTTAATCTTTTTCTTTAAAAAATATCATGTTTTAACTTTTGAAAAACTAATTTCTTTTTTTTTCTTTTTTCTTTTATCACTTTAGGTTAAATTATTTGAATCTATTAAACCTTTGTTTACCAATAAACCATTGTTAATTGTAATAAACAAGATAGATGTGATACGTTTGGAAGAACTTCCTTTTGAAAAACGTGAAATATTGAAACCATTAGAAGCGGATGAAAATGTGCCAGTATTAGAAATGAGTACTTTAACAGATTTTGGTGTTATGGATGTGAAAACACAAACGTGTGAACGTTTGTTAGCTTTTAGAGTCGATCAAAAGATCAAGACAAAGAAGGTATTCTAACAAAGCAGTCTTATTTTTTTTTTGTATACTAATATATATATATATATATATATATATTTAATGTACTGATAATTATTTACAACAGGTGGAAGGTATATTAAATCGATTACATGTTGCTCAACCAGTACCAAGAGATGGAAAAATTCGTCCACCATGTATTCCGGAAATTGTTTTACGTAAGAAGCAATCTATAGCCGATAAGATGGAACAAAAACGAAAATTGGAAAAGGATATAGAGGAAGAGATGGGAGATGATTATGTACTCGATTTGAAAAAGAATTATGATATAGAAGGAGAACAGAAATATGACATTATACCAGAAATTTGGGAGGGTCATAATATTGCGGATTACATTGATCCAGAAATATTTGAGGTTAGGCATTGTGATAATTATTAATTTATTAATTATAATGTATTAATTTTATTTTATGATTAAATTATACAATTGTAAAATTTTAGAAATTAAATCAATTGGAACGGGAAGAACATATAAGAGAAGAATCTGGTATGTACAATTATAAAATACCAGAATTGACTGAAACTATGCGTGAGATTGTGGCATTAGCCAAACAAATTCGTGAGAAGAAAATAATTATGAAGGATGAGGCACGTATACAAAAGGCATCTACAAAACCAGTTATGCCACGAACAGCTGCTGCTAAGGTACGAGAAAGATCTGTCTCGAAATTGAAAGAGCAAATGGAAGATCTTGGCATTGATATGGAAAATACAGAAAATGTAAGTGTATATTAACTTCAATATAAAATATTCCTTACAACATAATTAATATAATTAATTTTCTTACCATAAAGGCAAACTTTACGAAAAAGAGAAGTAGATCTAGATCACGTTCACAAGTAGCAAATAAAAGAATGCGATTGGAATCAGTATCACAGTCAAGAACACGCAGCGTTTCAAGACCTGCACGAGATGAAATGGGTATTAAGGATAATGCTGTGAGTAGAAAAAAAGAAAAACAAAAACAAAAACAAAAACATGGAGAAAGATTTTTTTTTTAAATTACGATAGAAATGAATTTAACTCATGCAATTCTTTTTTTTATTTTTTTTCCTTTCTTTTTTAGATGAAAACAAAATTGAAAAACATAGCGCACAAGGCTTTGAAAAAGAAAATTGCGAAGAAGGGTCTTAAGGGAGAAGCGGACAGATTCATTGGGACAAAAATGCCAAAACATTTGTTCTCTGGTAAAAGAGGAGTTGGCAAGACCGACAGAAGATAAAAATATTTATCTTCATATTTCTTTTTTTTTTCTTTTTTTTTTTTTAAAGGAGCAATTGATCTATATCATTTTCAAATCACACACATATATGTATATGTGTGCGTTTGTGTGTCTTATTAAAAAGATTATAAATGAATTGAAT
>NC_140826.1:2242500-2250000 GCF_050613455.1 Vespa mandarinia | reverse complement strand
CCACTGTATTATTATTTAACTTTTCAAGACAAATAAATTGTACGTAATGATCTTTTTCTTTTCCTATTGTTTTTCTTCTTTCTCTTCTTTTTTTTTCTCTTTTTTCTTTTTTTCTTCATCAGTATAATCACATAAATTCATAATCGTTAATGAATAAACATTTTTATCTCGTTAATTAGATCATTCTAAACTTACAAATAAATGCATAAAAATTATGAGAGAATGATATTCATACTTGATATAATATAAATCTATCTTTTCGTAATAATACAGATAAATTATTTACTGCTTTTTCTTTTTTTTTCTTTTTTTTTTTTTTTTTGGAATCAACAAAATCATAAATTCTATCTGCTTACATAGAACATTGATTTTCTTTTTTTTCTTTGGATCCATATCATTTCTTACAAATTGTTACGTTCATAATTCAATGTTCATAAACGATTATCATCAATTTCCTTTGATCTTGATAATTATCATTAATATAAATTAACAAGATGATTAATGATTTATGATTTAAGAACAATATCAGTTGTATTTATAAATCAAAGAGAAAAATTGTTCTAATCTATCTCGAAATAACTGATATCCATATTATCGTGGATTAATTTGCCTTTTCAAGTGGACATAAGATCTACGGTTTTAAAATTCTTATTATATCATTCTAGTACATATATACATTGTACTAGTGTGAGTGTCTGTGTGTGTGTATATGTGTGTTTATATGTATATATGTAACATAACACAGGTCGTTGTTGATGAAAGAAATGAAGGAGAAGTAACGTGGTTAAAGAAAGAATGAATTGGTCCAGAGAGAGAGAGAGAAAGAGAGAGAGAGAGAGAGAGAGAGAGAGAGAGAGAAACAACTGCAACAGCGTTTAAAAGTGTGTATCTAATAATATATCACTGGTAAAATTTATCTTATTGACACGAATAAACATTCCCTTTCGAAATCTACGATAACTGCTGTCTAAGAAAATCGTATAAAAAAGAAGAGAAAGAAAAGAATATTGAAAAGAATAAAATAGAATAGAATGGAAGAGAATAGAATAGAATAGTATAAAAAAAAAAAATAGAAGGGAATAGAAAAGAATAGAACGTACAATTTCATATATATATATATATATATATATATATATATATATATATATATATATATATATTAGTTGACTGCTGGTTTCTAGTCAAATGTCACGTTTCTTTCGCACCCTCTTTTATCTGTACAAACCTAACCCTAAGGTAAGATTTATTTACACCAGTAGGACAATTATATATCAGACAGGAAAACGATATCGTATAAATTTTTCCTAAGAGATAGATCTAATACATATTCTAAAATTAATCAAACGATCATAGAAATAGTAACGTTTCGTACGACAATCCATTTTTGGATTGGATTATTAAAATTCGATTAAACGTGCACAGTACGTACAATTAATATTTATCAATTCGTTAACGTGAAAGATTTATATATGATAGATGGTAGTAAAATTTTCATATCAAAAAAAAAAAAAAAAAAAAGAAAAAAGAGGAAAAAGAAAGAATGAAAAAAGAAAAAGAAAAAGAAAAAGAAAATCTACTATTGTACGTGTAACTGATCTCTTTTTTTTTTTCTTTTTTTTCTTCATACGGTTGTTGATTAAAGAATTAAAAAAAAAAAAAAAAAAAAAAAAAAAAGAGAGAGAGAGAGAGAGAGATAGAAAACTTAATTTCCCTATGATTGTTTCCTCTCTAGACATTATTATTATATAATGTCAAGATATAATATATATATTAAGTAACTGTACTTATAATAGTATTAAATATTATCAATATAATCATATAGGATTATAATATAATATAAATATATACCATATCTTTGGACACTCAATTATATAATTAATATACAATTATATACTTAAGTATATAATTATGCAATAATTAATAAAAACAAATACCATATATAGTACAGGTATAATATATAATGTAGTTATATATTAAATCGAATGTTATATAACGTAATAGAAATTAATTGTATATAAAATTTTTTTTCAAATAAAGTTCAATCAAATTTTTCAAATATAAATAAAACAATACAGTTAAATATACACGTAGATACATACATACAAACGTACATACAAATGTGTGATTACGTTTATTCGTATGTCCGTATCTCTGTATATGTATATATGTACACGTCATAAAAAATAAATCAAATAATTATAGTGAGTTAATATAAATCATTTCTTATATGATCGATACAAAGACTTTGAAATTTTTCTCTAATGAATTCATTCTCTCTCTCTCCCTCACTCTCTCTCTCTCTCTCTTTCTTTTTCTCTCTCTCTTTCTCTCTAACAAGTTCCAATAATAGCCTTTCGTATATTTGCTCGAGACACTCCAAAAGAAATATACTCTTCGAATCTTAGTATTTCAGCATCCGCTAGTTTCTCTCTTTCTCTCTCTCTCTCTCTCTCTTCCTTTATCTGTATCTCTCTCTCTCTCTCTCTCTCTCTCTCTCTCTCTCTTTCTTTCTTTTTCAATCTCAATATCTCTATCTCTATCTCTTATTATTCTATCTATCTATCTATCTACATATCTAGCTAAGTATAGATAGCTAGATAGCTAGATAGTTAGATAGATAGATAGATAGATGCGTAAATAGATTTTATCCATCGTATTTTAATTATTCCATTCGTCATTCATTCTGAGAAACTAAAGAAACGGAAAATATTTGACGCAAGTGATGACGTACAATGATGCATTAAAAGTTACAGAAGTTACATCATCGTTACTGTTGTACTGACTAAATGATGGAAACGATCGATCCGATTCTCCTCTCAATCCATCCACCGACCTACCTCATTTCTATTTTTTTTTTTTTTTTTCTTTTTTTTCCCCTTGCATTATGCAATATAATAATATATCCATCGTTAGATCTATTTCTTCGTCCTATTTATCTTTATCCTCTTCATATCCTACTTTCTTCTATTTCCTTCCGTTAAAAGATCCGTGAGATCTTCCAGTACTCTAAGTTCATTGACCGTGACAGGAGTATCAATCTTCTGGACGTTTGTTTCAAGTTCCTAGGGGATTTCCACGCTTCGGGGATTTTCCCTTCGTTGTCTTCTACCCCCGCCTCCTCCTCCTCCTCCTCCTCCTCCTCTACTCACACCTTCTCTCTTCCTTTCACCTCTCTCGCACTATCTCTCTCTCTCTCTCTCTCTCTCTCGCACTCTTCGTACCTCTTCGTACCTCTTCTTCCAACATTTCGTCTGTTTTTTTTCTTTTTCTTACCATTCGATACTGACGGGAGAAACGAAAAAAAAGTAGGAGAAAAAAGAAGAAGAAGAAGAAGAAGAAGAAGAAGAAGAAGAAGAAGAAGAAGAAGAAGAAGAAGGCAAAGGAAAGAAAGAAAGAAAGAAAGAAAGAAAGAAAGAAAGAAAGAAAGAATTACAATAGAAATGAGTTTGCAGTGGTTCTTTGCTAAAAGTATTCGCTTGAGTTTTTTAGAGAGAATATGGTGAAATGGGGTGGGACGCGTGAGAAGGAGGATATAGATGTGGGGGGTAGGGAAGAAGAAGTTGAACGGTGAGGAAAAAGGTGGTAGGGGGTTGAAGGTGGACGAGGAGTAGCCCTTTTTGTCGGAATTGGGGGAAAATTTTGTGGCCCTTTTTTAAATGACCCTTTAATTTCTGTCTCTCACTCTCTCTCTCTCTCTCTCTCTCTCTTTCTCATTCATTCTTTCTTTCTTTTTCTTTTCTTTTTTTTTTCTTCTTTCATTCTTTTAACCCTTTCTCTCATCTGTAAGAAACAAAGTGTCAGGGCTTTTCTTATACGAGTTTACGAGCGAAGCGTGAAAATTTCAAGTCTCTCTATCTCTCTCTCTCTCTCTCTCTTTTTACTCTTCACGTGAGATGAAAAAAAGACTTATGTATATACATATATATACATATATATACAATAATATATATATATATATTACATATATATATATATATATATACATAAATAAAGATACATACATACATATATATATATTTGTATGGATATATAATGTATATAATTATATATAGATTATATATATTAGGTTGGAAACTATGAAACGGGCTTTGAATGAAAATAAATAACTAAACAAAAACGCCCGTTTCATAGTTTCCAACCTAATATTATATGTATATGTATATTATATATATATATATATATATATATATATATATATACATATATATATTATATGTAGATATACGTATGTACGTATAACACAAAGTAATACGAAAAATCTCACGATTTCTTTTTATTTTCCTTTTTTCTTTCTTTCTTTTTTTTTTTTATTTTTTTATTTTTCTTTTTTTCTTCTCTTTCTTTTTAATACCTGTGCCATGAAACACGTGAAGTCTTCTTCGCTTTCTCGACTCCTGCGGTGGTCCATGATGCTGCGACAGCTGCACTTTCTTCAGGTACTCTCTGTGCGCCCTCTCATATTCCGTCTGGCTTATGTTAGCCTAAAAAGAATAAGAAAGAAAAGTAAGAAACAAAAAGAAAATGGTAAAATTAAAATTACAAATCGTTTATTATTTTATCTCATATACTATATTTATCGTTCATATATATATATATATATATGTATAAGGATAAAAGAAAAAAAGGAATAGATTTTATAATTCTTATTTTGTTCATCTTCTTTATATATATATATATATATATATAAATATATATATATATATTATATATATATTATATATATATATATATATATTCTTATGTATATATATATTATATATATATTATATATATATATATATATATATATATATATATTCTTATGTATATATATATATATATATATATATATATATATATATTCAGAGTCCAATGAACTCATATAATAACCACTGACCGACTATACTTATCCATTGACTTCATAAACTTATTATTACGTGGCTTGCTTCGTTAACATTCCAATTAAATACGTTATCTCGTAAAATCTTATATACAGTATGTCTCATTTTATTCAAACACTTGTAATATCATTTTTCTCTTTTTTTTTTCTCAACGTAAAAAATTATATATTAAACATGTCGAAGGACCGATTGGTCCAACCGCTATATATTCAGTGTTATAAATTTTTATGTAACATATGTACTATATATATATATATATATATTGGAATTAATTTTTTTTAATTTTATTATTTTATCATTTTTTCTTTCTTTTATTTCCTTTCTGTTTTTATTTTTCCAAAAATTTGGCCTTCTTACGCAATCCCATTTAAACGTCGACGTATTCAATATTGTCGTATACGTTTTATTTAAAAGCTACATTATCTTCATGATAATGGAAATATGTCGATCATTTAAAAAAACAAGGGAAAAAAAAAAGAAATAAAACCTTCCTTTAATTTGAAAGTTTGAGAACAAAATGACGTTGAGAGAAAAAAAAAAAAAAGAAATGTATTACCAATCGAAATATCATTCCCATTGATTGGACAACTTTCCCCTTTGATATTTTTCTTTGCTCTTTTCTTTTCCTTTTTTTTTTTTCTTTTTTCTATTTTTCATAAATGAACGAGATAATTCAATTAATTGAATTAGATTTAACATCCTATATATATATATATATATATATATATATATATATATATATATATACGTATATAAATATGTATTACGATCGGTATATCGTATTAAAAATGATTACGAGCAATCACGAGTAATCAGGAAGAAATAAAGGGATCGAGAAATAAGAATGATAAGTTGATAATAATCGTATTGAAAAAACGACAAAAATTCGATATTAATGATACGTAATCATTTTCGTCGTTGAAATTTCAAATCGAAAACCCAATCAAGAGGTTACGATCGTTAAGGATAATAAAAAAATTTTATACAGAGGAAAATATATAGGAAATTTTATGAAGAAAATTCATCAAGAGAAATTTATTTGATCAATTTATTTGTCTTAATCTCGTTGTTGGATTAATTTCAATTGACATGTGAAAAAGAAATTAATTTCAAAAATTCCAAAATTAAATTCTTTGTTTCTGATATTAAAAATAATAATAATACATGTATATATTATTATTTATTTATTTATTTATTTATTTATTTATTTATTTATTTTCCAAATAACATCTCTTTGAGATAATATTTCTTTTTTAAATGGAAGAAAAAAAGAAGAAAAAAAAAAATAGATGCAATAGACAAAAAATATTATGAAGCATATTACAGATAATAAAAGAAATAAACGAAATATTATTTCAGTTTCGATTAAATTTTTTTTCATGATAGGTTTCCAAAAAAAAGAAAAAGAAAAAAAAGAAGAAAAAGAAAATTAAGAATACGAAGAAAAAAAAAGATAAATACGATTTCATCTGTCATAAAATTAACATAATAATTTTTATAATAGCATTAAAGAATTAAAATTGATTATTATTATTATCATTATTATTATTATTATTTTAAAAAATATTATCAATATATTATAGATAATAAAAGATAAATAAAATATTATTTAACGTCAGATTAATTAAAGAGAGAGAAATTTTTATTTAAAATTTCTTTTTATGATTTTTATGAAAAATATATGATTCAATTTATGAAAAAATTAACACAATAATAGTATAAATGCCGGTGAATTTATATATAGTAATATATAAAAAATATAAATACCAGATTATATATATATATATATATATATATATATATATATATATATATATATATATATATATATATATATATAGTATATGTACGTGTGAAAATGTGTGAAAATATAGCATTGATAATCCACATAGTAAAATGATCTAATTTTCTAATGTAACAAGATAGTGTTTGTCATGAATCCAATGTGAATTTTACGCTCCAGTTAACAAACTTTCTCTCTCTCTCTCTCTCTCTCTCTCTCTCTCTCTCTCTTTTTCTCTTCATTCGTCTTCATTGTCTTTCCCATCGTTTTTTACCGCCCTTTTTTTTCATCCCTCTTGAAGAATCCTCTCCAACTTTCAAGTTCCTCTCTCTTTCTCTCTCACTCTTTCTCTCTCTCTCTCCCTCTCTTTCTCTCTCTCTCTCTTTGTCTCTCTCTTTCTTTTTCTCACTCTCTGTCTCACTCACTCTTTCTCTCTCTTGTTTCTACTCTTCACAAGGCACTAGGAACGTCTACGGCACTGTTTCTCGGACGTTTCACTGGTTGAAAAGGCCAGACGTCGATGACGTTCCTGAGATTAATAATAAGAGAGAGACAGAGAGAGAGAGAGAGAGGGGGGGGGGTATTGAGAGAGTGAGACAGAGATATTTCTATGATTCTTCTTAAAAGAAAGAGAGAGAAAGAGAAAGAGAAAGAGAGAGAGAGAGAGAGAGATACACGAAGTTGATAGTTTAGTTTTATTATCCCTTTCGTTGAATTATCTTCGTCTCGATATAAACACACACATATATGTATATATAGTTATATACATACGTCTACATATAAATCATATTTCTTTTTTTTTCCTTTTTCTCTTTCTTTTTTTTTTTTTTTACTTTT
>NC_140826.1:2235000-2237500 GCF_050613455.1 Vespa mandarinia | reverse complement strand
CTTTATTTTTATCAATGATGGCGAAAGGAATTTATTTATTTACTTTTACAAAAAAAAAAATTATACTTTTAAATTGCATTGTATTTTGTATTTCGACACGATATACGATATTCAATATATATATATATATATATATATATATGCAATTTATATAAAGCATTATATTTTTAATTGATATCGATATATTTGTTATGAATTTCATATTAAAAAAATATATATATATATATATATATATATTATAAACTTTGTACTTTCGTACGAATAATTCTTTTATACGAATATTACACTTTTATTATATCACATTTGTTCAGATGTTTGTTGTACTTAAGAAAAAAAAAAAAAAAAAAAAGAAAAAAAAATGGGAAAAAAGAAAAAACGACGGCGACAATAGTGAGAAAAATTGTGAAAATAAGCATAAGTTAAAAAAAGAAAATCACATTTCGTTGAGTCAACAAATAAGAATGTCAGGGTTAAATTCATTGAAAGTTCAAAAACGTGATATATAAGACAAATTCGTGCTAATATTTGACACGTTCTCCATTCTAAGAATTTAGGATAACAAAAATACCGGTTTGATGATCTATCTCGGAACCGGTCGAACTTATGATGATGGCATCGATTTACGGAATATCGTGACATCAACGATGTCATCGTCATCGTCATCAGAAGACATTGTCTTCTACTTCTCTCTCTCTCTCTCTCTCTCTCTCTCTCTCTCTCTCTCTCTCTCTCTCTCCCTCTCTTTCTCTCTCTTTCTCTGCCTTTCTCAAATTCAATGTAACAGTAAAAAAAAAAAAAAAAAAAAAAAAAAAAGAAAAAGAAGAAAATGAAAAACAAACAAAGGAAAAAAGAAAAAGAAGAAACAAAATAAAATACAAAAAGAGAAAGAAATGAGATAGTTAATTTAAATCGTTGCGTCCTTCGAGACGATCGAGAAACTTCATTTAATTAGCGATTACAAATATGTACAATATATGTATCTATGTATGGATGTATGTATATGCGTATTACGTTGGTAGATGAAATGCGTTTCTTGTGAAACGATAAAGACATGCATTAAGTTCTATCAAATGTGTATACAATGTAAGTTTGCGCTACGTCAAAAGCGTGTCTCACAATTCTCATTAACAATCGTATAAAATATATTAAATAGTAAGAGAGAGAGATATATATATATATATATATATATATATATATATATATATATATATAGATTGGATGAACGTATTGGTAAAAAAAGAGAAAGAAAGAGAGAGAGAGAGAGAGAGAGAGAGAGAGAGAGATAGAGAGAATGAGAGAAAGAAGGATGAAAAATGTGAAATTATTATTGAATAAATTAAAGAGAATAAGAAAATGAATGAGATGAAGTGAAGAAAGAGAAAGAGAAAGAAGTGAATGAAAAATACTGAGAGAAAGAAAATTAATGATAAAGAGAAAGAGAGAGAGAGAGAGAGAGAGAGAGAGAAAATGAATGATAATGAGAGAAAAAGAAAAAGAAAGAAAGAAAGAAAGAAAAAGAGAAAATAAATATGTGTGTGTGTGAGAGAGAGAGAGAGAGAGAGAGGATGAATGAAGAAAAGAGAGAAAATGAATGAAAAAGGAAGAGACTATACGTGTGGAAGTGAGAAAAAGAGAGAAAGAGAGAGAGAGAGAGAGAGAGAGAGAGAGAGAAAGACAGAGAGAGAGAGAGAGAGAGAGAGAGAGAGAGATGTTTTCTTTGTATAAAAGTGAGACGAAAAGAGGTGTCTCGACGACTAACTTTCTCTTAAAATTTAAACCAATCATAAATCTCGTTAGTGTCGATTCAATGGGCAAGTGATTGTAGCCTGTCATAGTGAGTACAACATAGTAACTTTTGAATTATTTTTGATCAATATCAATTCATAATATATATATATATATATATATATATATATATATATGTGTGGGTGTGTGTGTGTGTATAGATATATTATATAGATATATACATAACACGAAAGAAATAAGATGATCACTAATGAAAGAGACTTTTTTCAAACCTTCTTCTCTCTCTCTCTCTCTCTCTCTCTCTCTCTCTCTCTCTCTCTTTATTTTTCTTGTCATAGTGATCGTAGGAAAAAGATTATCATCAGAATGTCACCGATCATTAGAAACGGTCATTAAAAAGACCAACCCGTTAGAAATGAAATTCCTGGAGAACGTTAACAAGTCGAATGAAATCATGTATTGTATGTATTTATGTATTTATGCATGTATATATGTAAAACGAAAAGATACCCCACTACTACTATTATTACTATTACTACTACTATGTGATACGTAAATATTATGTATATATATATATATATATATATATTAATTTATTCATTAAAGAACAAACAACAAATCATTAGTTTCTGACTGATATTTGTCGAATTAATTTTTTTTTCTTCTTTTCTCTCTCTCTCTCTCTCTCTCTCTCTCTCTCTTCTAAATTTAGCGATGCAACAAGTTTCGTAGAAAATCTCTTCTATCCAATTTG
>NC_140826.1:2227500-2230000 GCF_050613455.1 Vespa mandarinia | reverse complement strand
ACTATAACATTATTAATTATTTATATTTATATTTATAACAATTATATGATTCTAATTTCAATATAATTACGAACACATTATTCTTCAAATAATTACAATCATAATTGTAATCAATTAATTCTTATCTCATGATTAAAAATTAACGAATTAACATAAAGATTATTAACAATAATTAATTATAATAATTAGATAAAATTTCGTAATTTCTAATAAATAAATTAATTTGATTTTTCAAAAATTCATTCAGGTCAATTCAATAATCGACTATGTGTGTATGAAATAAATGTTTCAAAAAAATATCTTAAACAAACAAACAAACAAACAAACAAATACATTTAAAGAAAAAAGAAATTGGAAACAAATAAGTAACAAAGTTAAATAAGTAAATTATTTCTAATCGAGATCTCTAGATCAACAAGAGAATTATTATACATACATACATGCGTACGTACATGCGTACATACATACATACATACATGTATAGATACAGACGTACATACATACATACATACATGTATAGATACAGACGTACATACATACATACATACATGTATAGATACAGACGTACATACATACATACATACATGTATAGATACAGACGTACATACATACATACATACATGTATAGATACAGACGTACATACATACACACATACATAATTGCATACATGCATAAGTACATGTATCCTTTCACATAATAATAGATATTCGAGGTCAGCTATTAAAGATCTATCATAGTTAAAATGAGCCGACGATTACAACGAAAATGACAAGTGTGTGTTTACATACTCACGCACACGTACACACAAGTTATATATGTATATGTGTGTGTGTTTACGAATCATCATTGATCTTTTCAGTAACGTTAGGGTCCCTAGATCCGGCATTCTATATACACATATATCCGGATCCTCTTTATTACGAAAGAATGACTGAGATATAGATAATAAGATAGAGAAAGAAAATATTAGAGACAGACAGACAGACAGAGAGAGAGAGAGAGAGAGAGAGAGAAACGGATAGAAAAAAAGAAAAACGAACAGACAAACAGACAGACAAACAGACAGACAGATAGCAGACAGAAAGAGACATAATAGAAAAAGACAGACAAAGACAAAAAGAGTCTTGGAATTTCCCAACGACATTCACCAGGTAGACGTTGTTAAGAGATACGCAAGTAGTATCTCTCTCTCTCTCTCTCTCTCTCTATCTATCTATCTATTCATCTATCTCTCTCTTCGTACTAATAAAGAATTCGCACTTAAGCAAATCATTAAAGTTCCTTCTCTAATTGTCATCTCTCTCTCTCTCTCTCTCTCTCTCTCTCTCTCTCTCTCTCTCACGTCACCTTTCGTCCCTTTATTATCCGATACTTAAATTCCAAGATACCGCACCCTCTTTTTTCCCACATTCACGGCCAACTTTCGAATCGACGAAATTTCTTATCTCTCTTACTCTCTCTCTCTCTCTCTCTCTCTCTCTCTCTCTCTCTCTCTCTCTTTCTCTTTCTTTCTTTTTCTCTTTTTCTCTTTCTCTTCATCTTTCTGTATTTCTCTCTCTTTCTCTCTCTCTCTCTCTCTTTTCCATTTATATCTTTTAAATGAATACCAACTCACGTTTCTTCGCGTTTCTACGAATGAAACTTTCGTTCCCCCTCTCTCTAACCCTCTCCCATAATCCAATTCGTTCACAATTTATTCACTTATTTGGATAATGTATTAAAAAAAAAAAAAAAAAAAAACAAAAAAAAGATATATATATATATATGTATATAAAAATAATTTAAATAAATCAATGAACGATATCGAATATCGGTAATATAATAAAAGTAACATAAACTTTAGATTAAATCTTCTCACATTACTTCGATCATTTGTGACTTTTAATATCTAATGAAGGATAAAAGTGTAGTTTTGATCGAGCTAAAAAAAAAGAAAAGAAAAGAAAAAGGAGAGAGAAAAAATAAAAAAAAAAAAAAAATAAATAAAAATGAAATAAAAATAAAAATAAAATAGAAAGAATGGAAAAATAGGGAGGATAGATAGAGACTTTAAAAATTCTAATTATATATCAGTTTTTATCGCGTTTAATTCACGTTGGCTCCGTTCGTATGGCTCGTTAATACGTCAGTTTAAAAGTCGACTAAATGGATAATTTTTAATCCGCTTATACTCGCGCACGACATTTTTATGATAAACTTGAACTTTGATCCTTCGGACAAATTTAAAAGATATTACTTTGCAGTTAAATACATATTTACGTAAAAAACACATAGACATTTTGCTTGTATTAAATATATACGTGTAAGTAAATTTACGACATTAATATACATAAAGTATGTTAACTATAATATATCGATTTATAGTGTCCTTAATGCGATTATTATATTTGATTTTGAAATAAATAAATTTTAACCTTAATCTTCGTTCACTTATTTTCTCTTTTCTTGTTTCTTTTCTTTTTCTATCTTATCTTTTTCCTTTTTTTTTTTTTTCTTTTT
>NC_140826.1:2220000-2222500 GCF_050613455.1 Vespa mandarinia | reverse complement strand
AAATTTAGAAAAAAGAAAGAAAAAAAGAGAAAGAAAAATTCATCGAATTTGAAAAAGATCAATGAATATTATAGGTCATGACGGATCTATTTGATCGTCAATGAATGATTCGTACACATATACATATGTGTATAGCCAGACGTATATTCGTTCTTGATCATCGCAATAATATTTACATATACATATACATATATATATACATATATATATATATATATATATATACTCATCAGTACTATTGATAAATCTATTTGTTTATAAATTTAATATAATTATTTTCAATATTTTCTAATATATTAATATTCTAACATATTAAAATTCTAATATATTAGAATTTTCAATCAATTGAACTTCGAACATGAATGAAATAAAAAGAAAGAAAAAAATATAGAATATAAAATATAAAGTATATAAAAATATAAAATATACAGAAAGTATAAAGAAAAAAAAAAAAAAATATATATATATATATATATATATATATATATATACAAATCAATTAATTAAAAAAACAAATCTAATACCGTCGTAATTCGTATGGTTTCATAACGAGGTATATTAAAATAACACGCATACGCGCGATTATGTTAATTTATAAATACGATAAGTATCAATACGTTCGTCTCTTCCTCTTACAATATACATTCACTCGCATAATCCTTATTCCTGTCGATATATATGCGTGTTTACGTGTATATACATAGTAAATAGTCAAACTCGATAATAATTTCTTACTATCGATATATAATCTATAGAATAATAAATTTAACGTTACCAACGCGAATGTTAATCTTTCCTTAATGATTTTCGACGACACTCAAGTGAGCGTATATATGACGATAAATTAAAAAAATTTAGATAGTAAAGAAGAAAAAAAAGAAGAAGAAGAAGAAGAAGAAGAAGAGGAAGGAAAGATAGAAAAAGAAAAAGAAAAAAAAATAAAACAGAAAAAACCCCCATGAAAAAAAAACTCTACGTGCAACTTATTGAATTTTTTCTCATCGAAGATAAGGAGGAGCGTCGATAAAAAATATATTTGAAATCGATTGATTAAAGTGATTATTTAATAATTTGTTTAATACTTTGTTAATTTAAAGAATAAAAATAAAAGAAACGAGTATTGCAAAAAGAAGCGAAGATCATTGTGGTTCGTTTGAAATCATTGGGAATTCGTTTATAATCATTAGGATTTGTTTGAGGTCAATATGGTTTGAAAAAAAAAAAATAAAAATGAACACTTCAAATACAGAAAAAAAAGAAAAAATAAGAAAAAAAAAAGGAATAAAAAACAAATAAGAAACAAAAATTTTTTTTTTATATTTACATGACACACCTCTCGAATTTTCTCATTGAATTAGAATGTCATATAAGATGTTATCAATTGATAAAAATTATTCATGGATTTTGATAAAATGCAATTGACGCATATTGATAGAACTAAACGAAACGAGAGAAAATAAATGATTATTATAATATCGTTAAAATCATTATAATTATTTTCTTTCAAAATTAATTACAATGAGTTCGATCGAAATTTTTACGATGATAAAAAGAACAGAACGAAACAAAAAAAAAAGAAAAAGAAAAATAAAAAAAAAAAATTACTAATAGAAAAGGCTAAAAAAAATAAAGGAGAAAAGTAAAAAGAAAATAAAAAATAAAGAAGGAAGATGAAAATAAAAGAAAACGAAGAAGAAAATATATATATATATATATATATATATATATATATATATTCTCACATTAACAACGTGACTGAGAAACTTTCTCGTCGAGTGAACGTCTTGTGATGCATCACCATCGTCAAAAAATGAAGAGAGATGCAGAAATCGTAGGAATAAAATAAAATAGAGAGAAACTCAAGATAAAATAAAATAAAAAAAAAGTGAAATAAAATTAGATTGTAAAAAGAAAATAAATAAAATGAACTAAATATAACTGTATAAAATAAAATAAACTATATAAATTAAAGTGAACTAAAATTAAAACAAAACGATATAAAATAAAATAAAATAAAATAAAATAAAATAAAATAAAATAAAATAAAATAAAATAAAATAAAATAAAATAAAATAAAATAAATTGAATTAAAAGTAAATGAAATAAATCGAATTGTATTAAATTGAATTGAATTATAATTAAAGGAAATAAAATATAATGAAATAATATGAACTAAAATAATTTAATAAAATAAAATGAATTAAATCGAATTAAATTGAATTGAACTAAATTAAACATATAATTAAATGAAATAAAATGAAATAAAATAAAATTAAATTAAATTAAATTAAATTAAATAGAATAAAATAAAATACAAAGGTTAGGAAGGAAATGAAAAGAAAGTCAAAGGAATAAGAAAAGAATGAAAATAAAATGGAAAAATGCGCGTGCGCGGTGAGAGATCAAAGTTGCGTGCCGATGACCAAAAAAGGCAGCTTCTCCCTCTCTCTCTCTTTCTTTCTCTCTCTCTCTCTCTCTCTCTCTCTCTCTCTCTCTCTCT
>NC_140826.1:2212500-2217500 GCF_050613455.1 Vespa mandarinia | reverse complement strand
TAATACATATATGCATACATGTATGTAATGTATAAATTTTAATTAGTTTAATTTGATTTAATTTTCTAAGACTCTCTCTCTCTCTCTCTCTCTCTCTCTCTTTGTTTAAAGCACTATAATAAAAAGTAATAAAAAAAAATAATTAAAATAATTTTTATTTTTTAATTATATATATATATATTGTTTTTTAATGAAAATCTTAAAAAGCAAATAAATTATATAATAACGATGAAACTATTTCGTAAACTTTCCCAACGGCGTAAGAAAAATTAATTGATTTATCTAATTTCTTTATTATATCCCGGAAAGGTGAAAGTTTTCACGAATTGCGATTTATATTTGCATAAACCATAGATGTGACTCTTCCTCGACATAAACCACGATGTGTGGAAAGTTCATTGGAATGTTGCATCCGAACGTAAATTGCATAGATCGCATAGATTGTATAGATCGTATAGATCGTTGAAAATATAAATTTACAATTAATGATCATTTATTCGTATGCAATTAAAATAACATATGCATTCCTGTCACCGACTAATCTTTCCAACTAAATCAAGAAAATGTAAAATGTACGTATATACATGTATGTGTATGTGTGTATCTATATATATTGATATATATATATATATATATATATATATATATATATCTTTTTTATCTTTAGTTAAAGACATCGAATTTTTTTCAAAAGTATAAGGTCACACGAACATTGGTTTTCTAAGAAATCGATAAAAATTGTTATATTTTCATTTCGTAGAAGATGACACTTTTAGAACAATCAGATTTCGTGGAAATAAAATGAAATAACTCGAATAGTTGTATTTATTTTTGTTTAAAATATGACAAAAATGTGTCGCGAATAGTTTCGTTCTCTCTTTCTTTTATTCTTTCTTTTCTTTTTCTTTTTTTTTTTTTTTTTCTAAATATATAATACAAAGAAATTAAAAGTAGTATTAATTATTTTTATATTAAATTGTATTACATTATTAAATTAAATATATTAATTTTTATTATATATATATATATATATATATATATATATAATAAAAAATATATAAATATATGTATTATAATATTAAATGATAAATTAATATGATATTACTTTATAAGATAAAAGAATATACATATATATATATATATATATATATTTTCTTTGTTATATAGAAAAATTATATATTATTAAATATATGTATATATACTAATATCATTATTATATATTACTAATATAGAGAGAATATTATATACAATATAATATTTTATACTAGTACAGTAATATTCTATATGAATTATTAGTACTATAGAATATTTATCATAATATATTTAACATATTTACATATATATATACACACATATATAATAATTATAATATTATTAATATATTAAATATAATAATATTATACTTTTATATATATAAATATATATATATATACTCAATATAGATATATATTTATATGTACATGTATAAGAAATAAATATTAACTCCATATATATATATATATATATACACATACATGTAATATGTATTATTATAATCGAGTTCGCTCGTAATAATGAGTCTGCACGTTCGTTGAAATTGATGGCAATCGTGTACGATGAGAATCTGCGGGGTATCTTTGACCTCGTACGATTAGATTGCATAATTTAATGAAATTGATTAAACGATGATAAAGGGCATAAAGTGATTGAGCGATTCTTACTTACACTCTTCTCTTATCCTCCCATCTTATATACTTATCAATAATATTACCAATCTTATATATATATATATATATATATTATATACATATACAATGTATTTATATACATCGATACATACATGTAAATACATTACATACATATATACATACATACATATATACATATATATATATATATGTATATACATTTTAAATATAATATGTACATCGAAAAATATAAGAATGATAAGTTTATTCAATTCAAAATTAATTTCATTCATCTAACATTTTTTTTTAAATAATATCAATCGTTAATTAATTCGTTATCAATTGTCGAATTTCTAATTAGGAAGAAAGAAAAATAAATAAAAAGAAAAAAAGAAAAGAATAAAAAACAAATTAATTAAAAAATTCCTTATTATCGTTCGTTTAACGTTCCTCAACTTCGTCAAAATTATTATCCTGCATTTTTATCAATGAATTCCCAATTAGATGTTTAAAAAGAAAAATAAAAATAATGATAATAATAATAAGTGATAACGATAATGAGTAATTATTAAATCATTTCTTTCAGTTTATCGAAAACGAATTACATCTGTAATCTAAATATTTTGTATATAATAGTTCAATCGTAATAATTCAGTTACTTAAAAAAATAAAAATAATAATAATAATAATAATAATAATAATAATAATAATAAAAATAATAATAATAAAAGATAATAAAACTCGATGATTTTAATAGTTACGAGTTAGCATGATTTTTTTTCTTATCACTAATAGAAATACAGTTCTAATGGATAATCGAATTAATTTCGTACAAGTCGGATCGTAAATTTTTTTTAAATATAATAAAGAATAATAAAAAGAATGTCACAGTTTATACGTATGAAAAAGAAAAAGAAAAAGAAAAAGAGAGAGAAAGAGAGAGAGAGAGAGAGAGAGAAAAGATCGTATCTCTTTTACAGAAAAAAATATGAAAACAATAGACCATTCATGAATCTTCATGTAAGAAAAAAAAAGGAACGACAAGAAAAAATAAAAAGAAAAGGAAAGAAAAAAAGAAAATAGAAAAAAAAACCAACCGATAAATTGCAAATTTTATTTTGCGTTTAAAAGAAACAAAAAACGAAAAAAAAAAAAGAAAAAGTACAAAAACGGAAAAAAAGAAAGAAGAAGAAGAAGAAGAAGAAGAAACGAACAACGAAAAAATCGCAAATTTTATTTTGCATTTTAAGAAAAGAAAGAGAAAAAGGAAAAGACAAAACCAAAACGAAGAAAGAAAAAAGAAAACAGAAAGAAGAACAACGAAGGATAGTAAATTTTGCTTAGCATTAAAAAAAAACAAACAAACAAAAAAGAAAAAAAGAAAAAAAAAAGAGAGAAAGAAAGAAAAAAAAACGAAAATAAAAGCAAAAGGAAAAGGGAAAAAAAAGAGAGAGAGAGAGAGAGAGAGAGAGAGAGAGAGAGAGAGAAGACTTAAAAGAGTTCGGAACGATTGTAAAAAAAGAAAACAAATTCCAACTTACATGTACCTATATATGTATTACATATTTATATACACGTGTATGTTGTACATTCGTATGTATATATATATATGTGTGTGTGTGTGTGTGTGTGTGTATGTAAGCGGCAAAATGCTCGGGATTGGATAATGAGAAGTCGCGCCGCGTGTAATTTCACGGGAGGAGACGAGTCTGTATGTCGTATCAGGATGCAACATATACACACATACACACACACATATATATATATATGCATAACGATTGAATGTGCAACATGTGTACTACCACAAATGAGACGAAGTGAACAGCCAGAACTTTCGAACGTGTTACAAACTCGTTCCAAGCTTGACTTGAGTCTCATGTAGGTACAAGATGATCCCACGAGAGAGCTATAATGATACCGTTACAGAGCAAAAACTGAAATGGTCAAGAACAGAGAGAAAAAAAGAAAAAAAAACAAAATAAAAGCGTATGAGAGAGAGAGAGAGAGAGAGAGAAAGTGTGTGTATGAGAGAGAGAAAGATTTCATTCTTCATGATGAAAAGAATTATCGAGAAGATGAAATTTAAATTGATTATCATAGTTTCTAATTGAATTAAAAGAAAATTCTCTTTTTTTTCTTTTTTTTTTTGATTCTCTCTCTCTGTCACTCTCTCTTTCTCTCTCTATTTTTTTTTTCTCAATATCGTTCGATTTAACACTCCAAACGTCGCACTAATTATTACAGAAATACGATCGATAATGATATCAAAAAGCGTTTGATCTTTCACGATTATTATATAACAATAGGATTTATGCAATTAAAAAAATACGAAAGGCGTGTGTTAGGGGGGGGGTTGGGGTGAGGGGGGGGGGTTGGGAGATGAAAGAAGAATAAATAAATTTTTAATTATTTTTTTCTTCTTTTCTCTTCTTTTTTCCTATTTTTTTTTTGTTTTGTTTTTTATACGCTAATCATTCTCATCAAGAAACGTTCTAATTTATTCGTAATTTATTAGGAATACTTTCAGTTGTTTCCTTGAAATATTTCCAATTCAATCGATTATCCGTCCTTCAATCGATGCTTATGATTAAAATTTGTAAAATAAAATTGTATTGAATTGAAATGAAATTAAAAAAAAAAACAAAAAAAGAAAAAAAAAAGAAAAGAAAAATAAACAAACAAACAAACAAAACGAATAAGTAAAATCTAATCGAAGGAAATAAATCGATACGAAAAACGGAAGAGAAAAAGAAAAAAAAAAAAAAAACGAAAAGAAGAAGGAAAGGTGATGACGTTCGATTTTCGACAGATTAATAACTTGGCATAAATTAGCGTGAAAGTCGTCAACGAACAACAACAACAATAATAACGGCGACCAACGACAAGTATTAAACGAGATTTAATCTTTGAATGGTCAACAAGCATTCGAACGACAAATATTAAACGAAATCAATTTTTGAATGATCAACAAGTATATTCGAACGATCAAGCGACAACTTAATTCACAAAGTAGAGAATCTTAAATTTAAGATACAAAACGATCTGATAGTCGCATTTTCTCAGATGATTCTCATCGGGAGTCTGTTTAAATACACGAGTTGTATTCCTTGACACACTTAAATATTATTCGATGAGATCTACGAAGAGCGACATTAATTTTCTCTCTCTCTCTCTCTCTCTCTCTCTCACTTTTCTCACTTTATCTATGCCTTTGTCTTTCGCTTGTTTGCTTGGTCTCTCTTCCTCTCTTTTTTCCTCTCTCTCTTCTTCTCTCTCACTCACTCACTCTCTCTCTCTCTCTCTCTCTCTCTCTCTCTCTCTCTGAAAGTTTTT
>NC_140826.1:2207500-2210000 GCF_050613455.1 Vespa mandarinia | reverse complement strand
ATGAAATAGGAACGGACAGATTCATTTTTTAACAATAGTATGACCATGACTATAATACCGACAACGAAGACGACAATGATGATAATGATGATGATGATGATGATGATGATGATGATGGTGATAGTGGATATACGTGTTTAAACGTAAAGAATTTTAACAGGTCGCACAGGACATAGATTGTGCTATTCGATGTCAGATCAAAGTAACCATGAAGAAAATTTATATTGAAACCATTCAGTGAGATGATTATGGGATGGGGTAACATTGAAGGGATCAGAGGAATGAGAGGATGAGGGGAATGAAGAAGGGGACCACACCTGATTACTTCGACTAACACTATTACACACATGAGTTTCTTTGTCGTTTTTCTTTCATGATTCTCAAGTCAAAGAGTCAGATAACGATCATGGACGATCTATACGATGTAATCCAGTCGCTTGCTTATCTGAAAAGTTGGCTCTTTTTAACACGTGAGAAAATATGTTTACTCGTGTCGGCATAACATCAAATGAAAAGAAAGAGTGAGAGTGAGAATGAGAGAGAGAGAGAGAGAGAGAGAGAGAAAGAAAGACAGCTATGATTATTATGTATGATGTATATATGTGTCTATATATATATATATATATTTGTTTGTGTACATATGTAGCTAGACGTATACACCAGTGCGTTACACTGGATTTTCTTTTAAACTATAGGTACACCACCTAGTTTCCATTTTTCTTTTTCTTTTTCTTTTCTTTTGTTCCCTTCTTCCTTTTCTTTTTTTCTTCTCCGCGACAAGACAATACACCTGTTTATTTTTTTTTTTCTCTTTCTTTTTTTTTTTTTTTTTATGACGGTGATGACGATAATTATGACGACGACGATAATGATAATAATGATGATTATGATGATAATGATGATGATGATGATGATGATGATGATGATGATGATAATGATGATGATGATGATAATGAGTGAGAATTTCAGGTCTTTTTTTCTAGGTGTATTTTTTTTTTTTTTTTTTTTTTTTTGATGTGTGAAATGATTTCTATTCGAACCTCGACTACGATTATAAGTTTGTAAATATACATAAATATGTCGAAATATTAAGTCATCGTTTTCAATATGATGATCTCATAGAGATATTATAAGTGATTTGATTAATATCGTATTGTATTTATTTCCCATATGATTTGTAGAAAAAACATATGTACGTAACGTATAAAGAAATCTTTTGGGAATAAACGAAGAAAAGAGATTTATTTTATGAAGTTCGCATGGAGAATGAAGGAAAGAAAGAGAAAAAAAAAATTAGAAAACGAAAAAAAAAAAACATTAGAACTTCCAAAGGATGAAAATGAATTAATTGCTTTAATAAAATCTTGACTCGATCTAAATGAAAAATATTTTTTAATAGAAGAGTTTCAATGTTTCGGCAGAAAACACAAACGACGGTGAATTATTATTGAAAAAAAAAAAAAAAAAAAAAAAAGAAGAAAAAAAAAACAAAAAGATTAAAAATAAATAAAATTAAAAGAAATTAATCAATTATTCTAATACGATCGAACAAAGAAAAAAAGATTAGAGAATAAGAAAGATTAAATACAAATTTAGAAATCTCTCGAATTCAAAACTTTCGTAACGAAAATTTTATATTTTCAATTTGATAAGTTTAGTTATAAATGATAACTCTATTGATAATATACGTTGATATGTATCAATCGTTCGATCAGAAAATAATAGATTATGGAGGTGATTTATCTTAAATGATAAATAGAAGACAAAAAAAAAAACAAAACAAAACAAAACAAATTAGAAATCTTTCGTGTCGAAATGGATAATAAATCGTCGTACAAAAAAAAAAAAAAAAAATTTCTACAAATACACAGATTGAGATTAATTAATTATCATTGAAATGGTCATATCAGAGAAAATTAGAAGAAAATTAGAAAAAAATTAGAGGAAGAGCTTCATTTCTATTTCAAAACTATTATAGATAAATATCAAAACAAATTAATAATGTTTTCGAGTCAAAACAAATGATATATCATTCTAAAATATACACCATAAATACAAATTGATATTTAATTAATTATTCCAATAGGATAGGAGGAAAGAAAAGAAAAATTTTTAAGAATTTTATTTGCTATTGCAAAAGATAAATAGAAAAAAAAAGGAAAAAAAAAAAAAGAGAAAAAAGAAAGAAAAGGAATTTAGAAAGATTCCGAATCAAAATAAATAATCAATTGTACATAAAAAAAAAAAAAATACTATTAACACAGACTGAAATTAATTAATTATTTTAACGCTTAAAGAAAATAACAGACGGAACGTCTTTAATTCTATTTGAAAAGATAAATAGAAAAACACAATGCGAGTCAAAATGGATGATAAACAGTCAAAAAAAAAAAAAAAAGAAAAGAAAAAGAAAAAAAGTAAAAAAATACTACTACACAGACATAAATTGCAATTCAATTAATTATTCCATCGAATCTAATTAATCACGATCGAAAAAAAG
>NC_140826.1:2192500-2200000 GCF_050613455.1 Vespa mandarinia | reverse complement strand
AATTTACGAAGGATCGAATAAGTTAAACTTATGTCAAACGTTCCTCTATTATCAAGAGGCGTAAGAGGGAAGAGAGGAGATAGGGAAGGGGGTGAGAAAAACAAATTATCCCTTTTCCTTATCTTCTTCTGCAACGATGATAATCCTTCGTAGAAATTCGATCGTTTATCTTCCACTCTAACTCCCGTGGTTGATGGCCACGAGAGATGTAATACATGGACGACACCAAAATGTTCATGGTTAATTAAAAGATAATGAGAGAAAAACAAAAAAAGAAAAAAAAAAAGGAAGAAAAATATCAAGAAGTCAAAGAACAAAATCGAAGAAGTAAAAACGAAGAAGAAAAAAGAAGGTAGAAAGTAAAAAAAAAAAAAAAAAAAAAAAGAATAAAAATAACCGACGTGCAAAAAAATGGCAAACGAAAATCTTGTCGTGAATCTTCCAAGACGATTATTATACTTCTTTTCACAATGAAATCTTCTTTTTATATATACGTGTTATACGTACATATATACGTATATATATATATATATTTATATATATACATAATATATATATATATTTCTTTTTTTTTCTCGTTCTCTTTTACTTTCTATGATGTATATCTCGCACGCGATCTCAGCTTCTTCCTCGATGGAAGAATACGACAATAAGACGCGAGGCCGGCTAAACTCTTCGATACGTTCGAGAGACAAGTATTACTACTACTCTTTTTTTTTCTTTCTTTCTCTGTCTGTCTGTCTCTCTCTCTCTCTCTCTTTCTTTCTCTCTCTCTCTCTCTCTCTCTCTGTCTTCTTTTCCTTTCTCTCTTCCTCACTACCTCAGAGGACGGAGGAGGAAGGAGAGCACGGCCCGCTTCCTACGACTGCCGGCTGTCGACTGTGTGCTGTATTGCGTGTGCATGTATATATCCTCATTGGGCTCCCGCCTCTGCCGCTACAAAACTCTTGCCGGCGCCGCTGCCGCCACCACCACCACCACCATCACTGCCATCGCCGCCACCGCCGTCGTCGCCACCACCACCACCACCACCACCACCACCACCACCACCACCACCACCAATCTACTACTACTACTACTATTACTAATACACTACTGTCCTCAATGTTACCTACAACAACGACGACAACGACGACGATGTGATAAGGACGATGAAAATGATGATGAAGACAATAAAGACGATGAAGATGATGAAAATGATGAAGATGAAGATGATGAAAATGATGAAGATAAAGATGAAAGTGATGATGAAAACTATGAACACTATGAAGACGACGATGGTGATGATGATGATGATAATGATGATGATGAAAATGATATGAAGATAATTGAAGACAATGAA
Organism: Vespa mandarinia; assembly: GCF_050613455.1. NCBI lineage: Eukaryota > Metazoa > Arthropoda > Insecta > Hymenoptera > Vespidae > Vespa > Vespa mandarinia. The sequence goes on along the minus strand of NC_140826.1, from coordinate 2,198,658 downwards.
AACCATGAAGACGATGAATACGACGATGATTTGAAATTTTTCTTTTCCTTCCATTTATACTGCTAGGCCTTCTTCTTCATTTATTTCTTCTTCTTTCTCTTCATTTATTTCTTCTTTTTTTCTTTATTTATTTTTTCTTTTTCTGCATTTATTTCTTCTTCTTCTTCTTCTTCTTCATTTGTTTCTTCGTCTTCTTCTTCTTTATCTACTTCGTTTTCGTTTTCTTCTTCTTTTTCTTCTTTTTCATTTATTTCTTCTTTTTCTTCTTCTTCATTTATTTCTCGTTTTTCTTCTTCTACTTTTTCTTTTTCATCTGCTACTCTTCTTCTTCTACTTCTTCTTCTTCTTCTTCTTCTTCTTCTTCTTCAAGACAGAAAAGGCTTTGCAAAGGCTACCGATTATTATGTCTTCGACTTCTTGCTCTCGTTCCGCTTTCTCTTCCCTCCCTCTCCCCACCCCCTCTCTCTCTCCACATCCTTCTCCTCTTCTTCTCTCTTACTGTTCTTCTTCTTCTTATTCTTGTTTTTCGATACCGTAATTCACGGTAAATCTTCCGACTGCATTCTCCAAGTCCTTACAAAATGTAAGCCTTTTGTAAATCATTTCTTCATTGATATTATCCAATAATGCGAGAATATAATGAATATGTGTGGGTTTATGAACGATCAGTCAGTTCGTTTCAATCAAAGATATTAATTTACTCTCGAAGAATGCAATTTTTTTTTCTTTTTTTTTTTTTTTCTTTTTTTTCTTCTTTTACTTTTCTTCTCCCCATAAATTCTAATAGTTCGTTTGATTTTTTCTTTTTCTTTTCCAAAGACAGATAAATTTATTTCTTTATGTTGGATTGTAAATTTGATTATACCCTTTACGAAATAACTTCCCCTTTTGTAAATCCATCCTCTTTGATAATCTATAATAAAAGATATAATAGAAACGTTAGGATATATGAAAGGATATACCATTCTGATGAAATATCAAGGATACTTATTTATCGTACATACAAACGTTTCCACAAATTACAAAAGTTTTTTTTCTTTTTAGAATGAATATCCTTTCTAATTTATTTTCTTTGCTTAACTTACACTATATACATATATATATATATATATATATATATATGTGTGTGTGTGTGTGTGTGTGTATGTAAATAAGAATATAATTAAAAAAAATAATAAATAAATAAACAACAGAGAATAAAATTCAAATAATGAATCTTATTTTAATTTTCTCATTTCGGATTCAATTGAAGACAGATTTTTATTTACTTACAAATTGATTGTTAAACAAATTCCAATAGCTTTTCTATAAAAAAAAAAAAAAATAAATATGATTGAATATGTTGTATTGTATTTTCTCGATTAATGGCATCCTGTGTAATTCAATTTCTTCTTCTGCTTATCTAATCGAGAAAATAGTAGAAACATTAAAGTGTGAAGAATTTCATTGTCACGTAGATATTTACTTACTCACCAAGATTACAAATTCTAACAGATATTCTTTAAATAGATATACATTTACTATATTTCTTATCTCAATGAATGATAATTTATTTATTCTTTAAAAATGGCGTTGTTTCGACTACCATTTTGTTTAGTAAGCTATGAAAAAAAAAAAATAATAGAAACATTATAAAGAATAATATATATAAATATATATTAGGAATTATTATTACGAATATTAAATTATATAATTATTGTCGAAAGTATGAAATGAAATTAATTGAACGTTTTAATACAAAAAGTATTAATCCTTTAAAAAATGGCGTCCCTTTCTTATCCATCTTGTTTGCTAACCTACAAAAAAGAAAAAGAAAAAAAGAAAAAAGCAACAATACAAATATTAGAATAAAACATAATATAAACATCAGATAAACACTTATGTATATTAAATCATACGATTGCCGAATGAATGAGAAATGTAATAATTTCCATAAAAAAGAATGTCCCTTGTATTGTGATACACCTTATTTGCTAACCTATACAAAAAAATAAATAAATAAATAAATAAACCAATCTATAAAAGAAAACAAAGAAAGAAGAAACAAAAAGAATATAATTTATTGATTTAAGAATGTGCAAACGAAACAAAATTGCAAAACAATCGTTCTCGAATAAATGAAAAATCTATACTTTAGACTGACATACTACAAAAAACTATACGTCAGATAAACGAATATAATTAGATTTAATTATTAAAAAGAACATTGATATAATAATAATCGAGAGATTAGCTCTGGGGTTAGATGAAAATAATGAGGAGAAGGAGGATGAAGAGAAGAAGAAAGAAGAAAAGGAGGAGGAGCAGGAGAAGCAGGAGGAGCAGGAGCAAGAGGAGGAGGAGGAGGAGGAGGAGGAAGAGGTAGAGATAAAGGTGAAGTAAAGGATTTGTGCTGTAGGAACTTTCAGGGCAGGGATTCTTCGCGAGAGATGCGAATGTGAATTCGCTTCGTTCTCTTTTGCAACTCTTCTCTCGTGCTACTTCGTGCCGTTTCGTGACTCCGAGCCGGAGAGTTTTAACTCTCCACTTACCGGCACGTCGTCGTCGTCGCCGTCGTCGTAGTCGTCGTCGTCGTAGTCGTCGTCGTAGTCGTCGTCGTCGTCGTTCATAAGTGTAGATGACGCGCCGCCATGGGTCCATAACACAATGATATATGTATTACAATAGTGGGAGCCTTTCCTCCATCTGTCCTAGGACGTACTTCGTTTCTTACCCTTTTTTTTTAAGTGCTTCTTTTTTTCCCTTTTCTCTCTCTCTCTCTCTCTCTCTTTCGTTCTCCCTTTCATTCTTTTTTTTGTGTTTACCCTTCTCTTAGTTGACATCCCTCAACTCGCACTTTATTTCTTCTTCCTTTTTGTCTTCTTTTTTTTATTGTTTTTGTTTTCTTTATTTCCTTTCTTCTATCCTTCGTTCCTTCCTTCCTTCAAAAGAAGAGGACACTTCTACGTGATTTAAAAGTACTCCTTTACTACAGAAAGTGTAAAGTTCTTTGAAACGAATTACCCAACAATATATTAAAAACCTTTGTACACTTTTTAATTATAAAATTTAATCGTTTATTTCTATTTGGACTTTTTTTATTTTCTTTTTCTCTTATGTATTATCATTATAATAACCATGTATTGTGTTATTTATTTTTTAATTTTTGTTTCGTGGAAAATTAATTATGTATTTGCTGTATTATATCTTTCTTGCAATATATAAAATATATATATATAAAAAAAAAAAAAAAAACGATTGCACGTATCATTTTTTAAATACAATAACACATTTTTCTTTTTTCATTTTAATCAAGTTTGCGTTCCGTTAAAAAAGGACAACTGCTTTTATTTATTTATTTTTTTTTTTTTTTTTTTTTTTTTTTAATGATTAACGAATTTAGTTAGAAAATAGCCATAATAATTATAATAAATTTTTACTATAGATATATTCATCAATCACGATTTAAATTCACGTTGAAGATAATTAAATAAGGGAAGCTTGATGATGATGATGATGATGATGATGATGATGATGATGATGATGATGATTAGAATGATTAGATACAAGAAATACTTTATAATGAGCTCCTTCGTACTTACAACCCTTGTAGATTTTACCGTGTAACTCCACCGTGTTAATACGGAAGGGGGAATTACACATCCGCGTTGACATCTGACCTCTGATTATTCCAATCTCTATTCTTTTTCTGAAGCTTATGTTTTAGATATTCTTATTAGTGTTCTAGTTAACGTTACTTCCGGTGATAACGAATCCCATAAAGTCGTATAGTCCATCCTTTTCCTTCAGGTTTTTCTGGAAAACAAAACACATTACCACGTTTCTAATTATTATTATTATTATTATTATTATTATTATTATTATTATTATTATTATTATTATTATTATTATTATTATTATTATTATTATTATTATTATTATTATTATTATTAAGTTGAAAATAAACAAAAAGGGACTTAATGTTAAATTGAAAATTGTATTAATACTTTGGCATAGAATTAAAGATCCATTTATTACATATATTTTTTTGAAATAAGAAAAATGTTCGTTTATCTTTTTCTTTTTTTACTATTATTATTGTTTATTATTATTATTATTATTATATTGTTTTTGATTAAGATCATAAAAAAAAAAAGATAAGTAACAATATATGGATATTATTTTGTTAAAAAAAAAAATTATTAATTCGTCAAACATATAATTAGATATAAGTTATTCGCTTGATAGGAACAAAATAAATAAAATATAAGAAAAAAAACTATAGAAATACGTAGAAACATATTATATCAATCATTTGATTCATAGAATGAGAATATGTTATACGAAACATTATAATAATCAAATTTATTCCTTATTAATTATTAATCGTCATAAATATAAATTTAAAACGTACAAATGAATTATCCATTGGATAAAATTTCAATAATCTTATTGTTCAATGATAAATATTATTTAAATGAAAACATTTATGATCGATTTTAATGCTAAAGACAGAACTTGGATTTTAACGTTCATATTTAAGAGACCTTAGAATCTAAAGATCTATAAAAAGTTAACTCTTTTTATTTTAAAGTACATAAAGTACGTGTGTATATATATATATATATATATATATATATATATATATATATATATATGTATATAAGTATTTCGAACGTTGTTTCTTCGTCGATTTATATCACGTAGGATTATACAGGTATATACACACACACGTATACATTATACACGTGTATGTATATTAAACGAAACGAGAAAGCGTGACTTCGATGGAATCCCTGAGTGAAGTCACCTCTCCCCGGAAATTACCGATCGATTTCGAGGAACTCGAACGGTGCATGTTGCTTTCACTTTATAACGTATGTGTACACGGAACGACCCTGCTGCTGTCACCACCATTACTACCACCTCCCATCATCACCACCTCCATCACCACCCCCACTACCGTTATATCAATCCTGTCCACCATCAACATCACTCTGCTACAATTTTACAATAACCCTCTTCTTGGTCGTTCATTTTTCTTTCTTTCTTTCTTTCTTTCTTTTTCTTTTTTTTTTTTTTTAATATCCTTTTCTTCCCTTTTTTCTTTTTCTTCGTTCGTTCGTTCGTTCGTTCGTTTTGTTATTTGTTTTTCTTAGAAAGAAAAAGAGCTTCGCGTGACACTCGTCGTACGCGATACTCTCGTAGTTAAAATACGTGGAAAATACATTAGAAAACAGGAACCCACTGACGTTCGATCTATGACAAAGGAGAAATGCGAGAAAGTATTTTAACGATTATGATTATGAAATTAGATATACCGAGATTATATTACAGAGAATTTTTTTTTCTTTTTTTATTCGACAAATTAAAAGAAATCCATCGAAATACAAAATTATTATTCTTCGACTAATGGGAACAAGGTACGGGAATATAGAATGGAAGGATTGGTGGATCATTTAAAAAAAAAAAAAAAAAAAAAAAAAGAAAAGAATCAATTTAACTTAGTAGACTCGTACGGATTAATTATTGCAATTTTTACTCAACTTGACCTTGCTATGATTTGATAAGAACAAAAAAAAAAAAAAAAGAAAACAATACAAAAAAGAAATTCTTCTATGAAGATGCGAAAAGAGAGAAGCAATCGATTTTGGAAATTTCCCTTTAAGGAACTTTTGACCTATTCTGTACCTAATTCGCTAAGTTATTTTTGAAAGAATTAAATAGTACTTGGATCAAATAAAAATCCTAGGAAGAGTTGAAGGGTAAATCGTACGGGCTTACGATTAGATAGTCCGTTCTTCGTTAGAACCGATTAAGCGTTCGTTTAATAGTTGCGTTAAACTTGAGTCATATCCGTGAAACCGCATAATAGACCTTCGACTTCAATTTGAATATTTTAGGAACGTTCATATACGTACTTGTGCGCTGTTTCTCAATATTTTCTCGTAATTATCGATTTTCAATTAGCACGATAACATTTTTGTATATTCATTCCCATTCTTTCCTTTACTTTCAATATTTTCGATCTTAATTAGATACAATTAAAATATGTTAATTAATGTCTCTTTAATTGATCAATACTTTTCTTCGAATAAATCTGTATTGCACAATTGTATTTTGACGAGAGACTATGTTACATTATTTCATTTCAATTTTAATCCAAATTTTATCTGCAA
>NC_140826.1:2130000-2187500 GCF_050613455.1 Vespa mandarinia | reverse complement strand
TGAATCAACAAAAGTGTAAAAGTTTACAATACGTTTAGCTCCAATTCAGATAATACCATATAATCGTCCGATCGTTGACCTTGAGTGTGAGGGTAGCGAGGTCGAATGAACACGTAAAAGTAACAGCTGTAGCTGCAGCAGCACCAGCAGTGGTAGTAGTAGTAATAGTAGTAGTAGTAGTAGTAGTAGTAGTAGTAGTAGTAGTAGTAGTAGTAGTAGTAGTAGTAGTAGTAGTAGTAGTAGTAGTAGTAGTAATAGTAGTAGTAGTAGTAGTAGGTAGGTAGGTAGTAGTAGTAATAGTAATAGTAATAGTAATAGTAGTAGTATTAGGTAAGTAGTAGTAGTAATAGTAATAGTAGTAGTAATAGGTAGGTAGTAGTAGTAATAGTAATAGTAGTAGTAGTAGGTAGGTAGTAGTAGTAATAGTAATAGTAGTAGTAGTAGGTAGGTAGTAGTAGTAATAGTAATAGTAGTAGTAGTAGGTAGGTAGTAGTTGTAAACTAATATATATGTATAGCTCGGTAGGATATTCCAATTGTAAACCGCGTGACGTAAAGGATCCGTGGGTGTATTTACATGAACATGTTGTTCCTGGAAGTCAGGAACTCGTACGAGGTAAAGGTAGGGGTATGATTCATGAGCGTGACCTACACGAAGAAGGAAGAGAGAGACAGAGAGAGATATACAATATACACATATATATATATATGTATGTGTATGTATGTATATATATAAAGACAGAGAGAGATGGAGAGAGAGAGAGAGAGATAGAGATAGCTTCTACAGTAATGTACCGTTAATGTCTCGTAATATTCCATAATACGTTGATGACTAAGTCAATTTTCGCTATCATTCTCTCTCTCTCTCTCTCTCTCTCTCTCTCTCTCTTTCTCTCTTGTCTCTTCTTCTTCTATCTATCCTTTTCTCACTCTTTCTCCCTCTTCCTCCATCGTATATGTCCACCACAAAACGCTCACGCTCGTTCTCTTCCCCATACAACTTGTATCTCGGAATCACACTTAATTGGACTTCCAAGTAAGTCACCTGCGAAACACGTAGGAGGAAGCTCGTTCGGAATCTTTCCCCGTGCTAAAAGTTCGTTATGCGTATATCGTGTATACTGGGTGAGTCAAAAGTTTTTAGGTCATATTTAAAAGAAAAACACAATTGTCACGCCCGTTTTACTTTCTTCTTTTCAAGATCCATTTCAGGATTTGGTAGCAATCGAGCTTGCGTTCTTTTTTTTTTTGGCAATTAATTAGCGTCAGCTCATTCTAGTTTGATGATCTGACTAAACAAAAAAAAAAACAAAAAAAAAAAAAAAAGAAAAGGAAAAGAAAAGAAAAGAATAGAAAAAATTAACTTGGAAAGTTTCGAAAAGGAGTAAATCGACTTTTTATAATCATCTAATTTGTTCGAAGTTTTGACCTACATAGAAACTTTTGGTCCACCATATACATATATATATATATATATATATATATATATCAGGATTTAGTCAGCTTGCTATCAAAGATTCGTTCTTTTTTTCTTTTTTTCTTCTTTCTTTTTACACTTCTTCTTCTCACTACTCTTTCTTTTTTTTTCTTCTTCTTTTCCTATTTTTTCTTTTTTCTTCCTTTTTTATTTTTTTCTTTTTTTTTTTTTTTTTTTTTCCTTTTCTTTTGGTTTTTAGTTGAGGACAGAGAATAAGAGATATTCTCCGAAGGAACAAGTTTTTGGTCAAGAATCGACTTTCGAGCCGATTAAGCTATCTCCCCTTTTTTCTTGGATTTTCTCGAATGATTTAGTGACTAGTGGTGATGCTGATGGAGGTGATGGTAATGGTAATGGTGGTAGTTGTGGTGGTGGTGGTGGTGGTGGTGGTGTTAGGATAATAGAATACAAAATGGATGGCCCCAAGTACCTTATTTTTTCTTCCCTTTTCTTTTTCTTCTCACAAAAAGACGGAAAATATGATTTTCTTTTGTGATGGCTCTCTGTTCTCCTTATTTCTTTCTTTTTCCAAGAATTTTTTGAATTCTTCCGAACTGTAGACTTTTCTCTTCTTCTTCTTCTACTTCTTTTTTTTTTTTTTTATATAGAATTCTCGTATACCTGGGGGGAGAAAAGAAAAAAAGGAATAAGTTGTATGAAATAAGTATTATATTGATGAAAGTATTACATTGATGATATTAAAAAAAAACAAAAAAACAAAAAATTGAATGAATTAACTTATAAAAAGAAATAGAAAAAAAAGGAAAGAAGAAAAAAAAAAAAAACACCAACATATAAAATCGATCAAATATTTTGATACGAGTGATCGTTCTATTCCATTCTATTTCTTTTCATAATTCTAAACATTTATATACGATCGAAGAGACTGATCCAAAGGTATTATAATATTCAAAATTTCCTAATAATTAATGACAACATATTTATACTATTTTTCACAAAAAAAAAAAAAAAAAAATTCTCTCAGAAAACAAAAAGAAAGAAAAAAAATCTTCACACTTCTAAATATTAATAAGCAACATACACGTACATACGTAATATGTAGATAGTTAAACGTATTCCATGGTTATGGTGTCATGTCCCTTTGTGGTCAGACCCCATAAACAAGGCAAATATCCATAAGCTACCAAATATGACCGGAGGACGTTTGGATTCCGTCCGGGTCACGAATAAAATCGTACTTGGGTATGATTGATATACAAACTGTTACTATAATGATAACCAATTCTAATCTGATCTACGACTGGGACACAGTAGCACGATTGTATATTATATATATATATATATATATATATATATATATATATATAAACTTTTATTATACTACTAAATAAGATAAATAATATCATAAACTTCGATAATCTACAGGATGTTGTCAAAAGTTTTTAGATAATTGAAAAAAAAAATTTGATTACTATGTTTTTAGATTTTTTTTTGTTTTTCTTTTTTCAGACCTAAATTTCCTTCTCAGATCTTCTTTCTTTTTGAAGCATAATTTTTGATCACATTTACAATCTGAAGAGAAAAACAATCTAAAAGTTTCAAAAAAAGATAAAAAAAAAAAAAAAAAAAAAAATAAGTAAATAAATAATAAGAAATAAATGTATTTTAAAATCGCTTGAAAACGAACTTCTGGAAAAACACTTATTGTCATGTAGGCATGAGAAAATAAAAAAAAAATAAAAATAAAAAATTGACTTATAAAGTAGGAACCATGTCCTTCATTATTTAAAAAAGAATATTATAATTATAAACAAAAAAAAATATATATATATATATATATTTATAGAAAACGATAGTGAATACTCCAACTATTTTTTTTTTAAATTACGATTCAAAAATGTAATCCGAATAGAGTACAAGATACGTAAGTATGAAAAATATTTTCAACGTGTATCTTTATATTCTTAAAGTCTTCTAAACCGGGTATCATGCTCGTCTGCATATCGTACACGCGAGCCCTGATCTTCGAACTCGCTCGAACAACATTAGCATACATATCGGGAACGTTTGCACGCGGTTAAACCCAGCACACATTCTTTGGATTCTAAAGAGAGATAGAAAGAAAGAAAGGAAGAAAGAAAGAAAGAAAGAAAGAAAGAAAGAGAGAGAGAGAGAGAGATAGACAGAGAGAGAGAAAAGACAAACTTATATCTCTAAATTCTATTCAAGAACTTTAAAGATTTACTATATAAATAACGATCAGTTTTTTCTTAACAGAATATGTACAATCTTACTTTCTTCTCACAAAAACTTTTGATTTCATTAGACACTTACAATGAGTAAATAAGAAAGTAAGAGAGAGAGAGAGAGAGAGAGAGAGAGAGAGAGAGAGAGAGAGAGAGAGAGAGAGTGACAGAGAGAGAGAGAGAGAGAGAGAAAGAGATAGATTAAGAAGAAAAGAGAAAGAAGTAACGAAAAGAAAAGGCTTCTCTTTATTTTTAGCTATCATGGTGCATATTTTCAACCCCTATACCCATTCTTTTCGATATAGTCTCTTCCTCTTTCACGATATAATATGCAGCCCATCGATGCAACCCATTCTTCCATAGTTCTTCAACACGAGGGATACAAGTTTTGCAGCTGTGTCCATTCTTCGTGATGGCTTCTTCTTCTCTTTTTCCAGTCGTTGCTACTACTTCCTTCCGCTTGGATCGCCTACGATTTCCTTCGAAATTACCAAAGAAGAAACTGCCACGTGACTTTTGATCAGACCAGTATCTATCTCTATCTCTATCTCTATCTCTATCTCTATCTCTGTTTCTGTTTCTCACTCTCTCCCTCTCTCTCTCTCTCTCTCTCTCTTTTTTTTTTCTAAAGATAACTTGATCATAGGAAAGATCTTTTTTTTTTTCTTTTTTTCATTTTTTCTTCTTCTTCTTTTTCTCATGTCATTTTCACAAGGTCCAATAGCTATTGTGAACCTTCCAAGTGGCTAACTTTACAATCGATAGATTAGGAATGATGAGAAGAGACATTTCTTTCTTTTTTCTTTCCTTCCTTTATTTTTTTTTCTTCTTCTTCTTCTTCTTCTTCCTCTTCTTCTCCTTCTTATAAATTATCCAACGGGACGTTTAAATAATACTTGATGTTCCAGAAAAAGACACACAGGGACGTTGTATTTTAAATAATTCAATATATTCCCTATAAGAAAAACTATCCTAAACGTTTTTATATACATGCATACGTATCTCTAGTTTTTATTTCTAGATATTACACTTTGACCTCGTGTCCAAGTTAAAACACGACTGACATTAGGTAACACGGTTATACGGTTATCTTTAGAATCGGTTACTTAAAGAAAGCAAAGACTAAACTTTCTTTAAGACCTTGCAATTACTTTTCGATTGTTCTTAATTATTCCTATAAACAATATGTTAAATCAATGAAAATATTCATTGTGAATATTTAATATTATTATATATTGATGAATATTTAATATTGTTATTCAAATGAACGATGAGAATGTTAACTTGTTTGATTGTTTTATAAGTTATAAAAAAAAAAAAAAAAGAAGAAAAAGAAACTTAAAAAATTTAATTCAACAATTGATGATACATGATGAATTATGATTGTTTATATAAGAACTCAAATTTAAAAAAAAAAAAAAAAAAAAAAAAAGAAAAAAAAAATCAGATACTCCGTCAAAGTTCTATAGTAATTATTAATGCTAGTTTAATTACATATTAATTACTATATTAATTGCAAAAACAAACGCGATAAATATCGAATATTAAATAATGATTAATTGTTTGTTAGAGAAATATATGAAATAAAGATTTTTTTCAAATATGAATTAATAAGTCAATAATTGCAAAGTTATATTATTTTATAATGGATTAAATTTGAACGATTTTATATAATGTAAGAAATTTGTTAATATTTTTTTCATAATTAAATTAGTGTATATATATATATATATATATATATATATACCCATTTAAAATTATTATTAAAATAGACAATACTATAATCTTAATATTTGAAAAAAGTCAAATTGATTCTTACAAAAACCAATAGATAAAGATTCACTAATATAACATGAAACGTATTAGATCGATAAAGATATTACACATATATATATATATATATATATATATATAAACTAATCCGATAATTCGATCGCATTACTTTACATTTCATGGTTGGCAAAGGCGCTTAGCTTAGTATTACCACCAAAACCATTAAACGGCTTTGGTCAACGCGATTTACTTTCTTTCGGTACATTGACATATACATGAGTCTTGTATTATACCAATTGAAATGGTTCATGGACAGTTCACGTAACATAGTCATGAGAGAGCTTTCCCGGTTCAAGGAAATGTTGCGACTACGCCCTCGTGCTTTTACCTGTCGGCTTTATCAGTTCCATCGGTTTCCGACAAATCATTCCTTCAGTCCAAGGTGAACTATAGCCGTGAGTCAAACAAATTCCCTATGACGAGACAGTGGGAAATTATTACTCAGTAAAATTTATTCATACATCTGTAAACAAAAACATGAATAAATAATTAATATAATGTAATAATAAAAATTATTAAATAATATATACACACTACATATTATTATATATATATATATATATATATATATATATATATATATATATAGATTTTATAATAAGATAATTAATATAAATACAAATCTATAAAGATTGCATACGTATTGAAATAAAAACAAATCATAAGTACAATATATCATAATAAAGTAAATAAGTAACAAGATATTTTAATTATCTCCATCTCTATCTCCCTTCCTCTCTCTTTCTCTCTTTCGTTCTCTTGTTTTTTAATACACATACATACATACATACGCATACACACATACACAAAACACAAACACACGCCCCTGAATATCACAAATACACGCCTCCACGCAATGAGAGATCGATGTAACCCCGTTTCAGGTTGAGTAACTTCGATGCAGCCGGCCTTTTATTACATTCCTCACGTCCCAGATTGGGGAAAAAGAAAGAGAAAGATACAAACAAGAGAAAAAGAGAAAAAGAGAGAAAGAGAGAGATATACTACTACTACTACTAACACTACTACTACTACTACTACTACTACTACCTGATACCAGTATTTTGTATTTATACGGTCGCATCTCGATACAAGAAGAGAACCGACAATTATCCTCTTCTTCTTATCCCCTCCTTTCAGCATCTCTCAACCCCTCAATCCTCTCATCGCCCAAACACTTGTGCTTCGAGGAGGTACAATCGGTCAATTTGTGTTCGTTAATAAAGCAGAGAGGGCTTTGTGAAACGGCCACGCGCTCAAGCTCGCGCCAGCCCCTTCTTTGAGTCTCTCGTTTACGATGACTTCGTTAATAAGGAGTGGCGCATCCATCGATCGTTGTCCATTACTCCGAAAGATCATCGTGTCAAACGACTCTACTCTACACAACTCGACTCGACTCGACTCGACCTTTACTACGTAATTGCGTTATTGCCATGAGCAAAATATCTCTTATATGGACCGGTTATTTTAAGTAAAAAAATATATTGCGCTTATAGCAGAGATTTTTTTTTTCTTTTTTCTTTTTTCTCTCTTTTTTTTTTTTTTTTTTTTTTTTTTTTTTTTTTTTTTTTTTTTTTTTTTTTTTTAGGAAGAATTATGAGAGAAATTATATTTATTAATAAGACGGTATGAAAGGATCTTTCAGATTCTTATCTTTGATATCTTGTTCAATATTAATTTTATAGTTCACTCCGTTTGATTCCTTTGATAAGTTAAGAACTTTTTTTTATGTAATATTTATTAAATATGATAAATATTTGATAATTATTCTAGATCTATATGTATCTGTGTGTGTGTGTGTGTGTGTGTGTGTGTAAATAATTCATTTTGAATAATCAACAATTTATGTTATATGTATATAAAAACCAATGAAAATGATCGAAACTTTAAATTGTATTCCATTAATTCGACAATATTTTTTGAGACATTCGGGGTTGTATTATTTATGAACCATTTTTCTATAACAACGAATAGAAAAAGTAAGTGCATACACATATATTTATTCTTGAAGAAAATAATTCTCTTTTACGTGATTTGAAATGGTTAAGAATAGCGTATAAGATAAAATATGTCTTTTAATATATGAAATGATTTATTGTTAGAACATATTCTAAATTATCCGCTCATATATAATTTTGTATCTATCAAATAAAGTGAAATTTGTAATTTGTTTATTATTCATTTAGAGATTAATTGTTTGATTTTTATGTAAGTTTAAAAGATACGTATATTGATTTGCATTTAAAAGTGATAAATATTTTCTAATTATATTGAATATAAATTATTCATTTATAGTAATTATTAATTCATGTTACATGCTTGTAGTTTCATTCTACTGTAAATTATAAGATGCATACATGTACATGACATCTAATAATTATTCTAAATTAAAAATATTTAATAATTATTGTACATATGAACAATTACATTAAATATAAATAATTTATTTAAAATAATTATGTACAAATATATATATATATATATATATATATATATATATATATACATGTATATATCTGTACATAATTGATTAGATCATGCTTATAATTAAATATTAATTTAAATTATAATTATCATAACATATTATTAAGAAAATTATATTATTAAGAAAAAGATATTAATACTATGAAGTATTTATGTAACATAAAACTTATAATTTATAAAAAGTATAAATATATTATATCAAGTATAATTTATATTTATTTAAAAAACATTAATTTTCATTTTAATAATTTAATTTTTTTCATAGAAAAATTAAATTAAATATAAAAGAATCTAGATATATATATATATATATTATATATATAAACGTGTCGTTTTGAAAAGTTACATGCCGTTAATGAAATTTAATAAGTCACAATCCTTAGTTCCACATAATCAAATACAACAAACTGTTTCCCAATAACAATATCAATATTAATAATAATAATAGTAATAAAAATAATAATATCATAAAAAATATATTTATATTACCTAATAATATTCAATTGCATTCTATTTTCAAATATATTCCCTTGATTTCACGATGATAATATATATTTCTATGATTCAACGTTCAGACCTATTATAAGAAAATAAATTAAATTCATTACTATAGAAATAATCGAAAAGAAGAAGACAAAGAAAAAGAAAGGGGAGAGGGGCGGGGAAAAGCACGACGAAAAAAAAAAGAAAAGGAATGAAGAAAAAAAAAACCAAGAGAAAAAAACGAAATGATAGAATGAAATGATGGAGATCGTTTCGGAGTTGAATTTTTCTCACGCGTGCGTGCAAAAAAGAAGAAAAAAAAAAAGAAAGAAAAAAAACCAAGGGGCTTGAAAATTTAGAGGTTATACAATATATCGTTCGATATTAGATAAGTTTTAGTTTCCGAGGATCTACGGGTCTTCTCGGAAGTCGATGCGTTTTCAATTACTCGCGAAACCACGCATGCACGTGGCTTGTAAAGCTTCCCCCGACTTAAGTGCCTTTCGTGCCGACACGCGGCCCTACGCAACGATTCATTACAAGCTTTTATTTTTATTATATGCGTCGTCGTCGTCGTCGTCGTCGTCGTTATACTCATCATCATCATTATCGTCTTATTATATTACATAACGTCTCTGCACTCATAATTAATTTTTTAAATATCATTTTTTTTATTTTCTATTAATTGAAAAAATATATGTATCATTGATTTCGAAATTATATCAATTATTTTATAAATTTCTTTATATATGCGTATATATACATAGGATGTCAGATGTTAATGGATTCAATATATCGAATGAAAAAATTAATTTCATAATTATTGTCATTATAATAAAATGATGACCTTTCTATTACGTGTATATATTATAAATTGATTTTTCGATATTTTATTATGCAAATTTCTTTTTTACGTATAAAGAATATATCTGATTTCAAAACGATGTAAACAATGTTTATTGTTTGTATCGTTTTAAAAATTCAATTTTCTAATTATTTATGAAAAAATTTTATATATATATATAAAATGTCTATTCTATTTAATAAAATCCTATCTTTTCGAAATGTTCGAGAATTTTTTCCATATACAGATTATTATTATTATTATTATTATTATTCAAATCTAATCTATTTAATCTAATATGTATGATTGCGATGAATTCAAATTTAGACATCCTGTATATCCCTTATGTAACTATTTATTTTCGTTAGAAAAAAAAAAAATAAATAAATAAATAAATAAATAAAAAATAAAAAATAAAAAATAAAAATAAATCATTTTTACTTTGTTCCGTCCTCTTCTTCTTTTTCTTCCATGTTTTCCTTTTTTCTTCTTTCTCTTTTTTCTTCTACTCCTTCTGAGAAAATTCCGGTATCCACTTCTAACTTTTCAAACTTTCCGAACGAACCTTTCTCGTGTCTTGAAATTCGAGAAGAACGTATTAGAGAGAGAAAAAAAAAAAGAAAAAAGGAAGGAAGGAAAAAGGTCAAATGTAATCTGATAATAGATTCTAATAATCTTATCTAACATACTTAAATCATTAGGAAAAGTGGATCGATGATATATCCTAGAGGATTCAAGATATATTAACTGCGAAAATTGATTAACGTTCGATTTACATTTTTACGCCATTTTTAATTTTTCGTAATGGTCGTTTGAGGCAATAAAAGAAAAGAGGCGAAAAAAAAAAAGGAAGGTCAATATTTTTTTCTTTTTCCTTTTTTTTTTTGCCATACGTTTCCAACGAAATAAAAATTCAAATATTATACTTACGAACGATTGAAAACTCGATGATTTCTTTAACACATTTTTCTGTCCTTACGTTCTATGGAAAAAGAAATCCAAAAATTTCGTGGGATTATTTGAAAACTGCTTCGAGTTGTCGAAGAAATGAAGGATCGAAAACAAAAGACGATCAATGATTTAGAAAATTCTCCTCAGATGGCGTTCACTACCGTCTCCCGACTATCTAATTGATTCGTGAAAGTCAATCTTACCAATTAAATCCAAACAAAGATGATTTAACCAATCAAAAAGAAACATTGCCGAAAAGAAATGAAATATTATTATAACTCGCATAAAAACATATGTCTCGTGATAATATTTTTAACGAAATTTTATCAAGTATTAAAATCTATTAACGTAGTATTGTATCTTGACCTCAGATACTTTCTTCGCGTATTCCGTAAGAACGCGTAAAATCTGACGCAAATATTATTGGAAAATATATTTATCCAACTCTTGGATATATGTGTGAATAAGTATTTATTAAGATAAAACGTGTAGGAGAGAGAGAGAGAGAGAGAGAGAGAGAGAGAGAGAGAAAAGAAAAGAAAAGAAAAAGAAAATTTTTCTTCGCTAGTTTGATCGATCGATGCATTTGAAAAAAAAAAATTGAAATTACGTGTTAAATTATCTTCGTTTCAACATACAATAAGGTTAGTTCGAAACTTTGATTTTCGTATCGAACGAATTTTCGCGGGAATATGAGGATCGTTGGAAACGATCGTGAAAAATATCGTTTAATAAAAGGAGGAGGAAGAAGAAGAAGAAGAAGAAGAAACAAAGAAAAAAAAAATGAAATGTCTCGTCAAATATTCTTCATTTCGACGTACAATACGAATCTTCTGTGTTTTCTTGGAAACAAATTTTTACGTGAAAAATTAAAATCTTAAGAATACTACTCGCGTACGAGTTAATGCGTAATAGAAAAAAAAAAAAACAGAAAAAAGAGAGGAAAAAAAAAGGAAAAAAAGAAAGGAGAAGAAGAAGAAGATAAAGAAAAAAGAAAAAAACCACAGCAAAAGAAGAAAAAAGATTCCATTGTCCGAACTACGAGGAAAACGATAAAAAGAGACGACTCTCGATTTGTTACGACAGAGTCCTCCTGTGGTCGTGACAAGCTTTCAATTTATCTAGGTAATACATTGAATAGGTGTAGAGCACAGTAGGTAGAGATGGTTACGGTTTATTGTGAAAAGTTTCTAACGGTAATATTGTAGAACGACATATATATCGGGTTCTATGTATATATTACCTTACCATAGACACTTACATACACAGGACAGATACATGTATACACACTAAACCATGACGACTTTTATCGAAACGTTTGAAAGAGCCGCTCCCTCGTTCGTTAAACAAGTGAACGTCAAAATCTTTGTTTAACGTTCTACACGAGATACTTGTCGGGAAAACGTACGAAAGAAATTCCAAGCAATTCATTTCTAAAGATTTTATTCTTACTTTTGTCTAAATACTTTCTCTCTCTCTCTCTCTCTCTCTCTCTCTCTCTCTCTTTCTCTCTTTCTCTCTTTCTTTCTTTCTCTATCTCTTTCTTTTTCTCTCCCTCTTTCTCTCTTTCTTTCTCTCTCTTATTCGAAGAAACGACAGAGAATAAATAATCACTTGACTTCCTTTTATTGTTGACTTCTATTGGCAAAATATATATATATATATATATATATATATATATATATATATATATATATTATACAATTTTATTTGAACATTTAATTTCCTTTGAAAATTTTATTATAATTCTTCGTTAAAAAAATGACAGAGAATATAAATATGATTGCACACTTGATTACTGTTATCGTCATTTGTTTACGGTTGATAATAAATATCTCGCAATTTAAAAAGATGTTATTACTTTAAGTAATATATTTAATTATAATTTTTTTTTTTTTTTTTATAATAAAATTATGTAATCATTGACGTATTTTTGTTAAGAAGAAGAGGAAAAAAAAAAGAAAAGAAAAAAACGATATCTTTAAATTGAATTTTTTTTCATTAATCGTTTTCAAAATGAATTTCGTCGAATCGCGCCAAAACTCTGCGAATTCGTACGAATTTAAACGAACTCAAAGTCACTCGATTTTTTGACTTATTTATTTCGTTTAAAAAATTATTTGATCAACGACGTATTTTTCAAAAAAAAAAAAAAAAAAAAAAAAAAAAAAAAAAAAAAAAAAATGTATTTAAGGTTACAATTAACGATCCTTCCATCGGTCGATTGGATTCATCAGTCTCAACGAGTTTCACTTGAATCGGTTGAAACTTTCCCGCGAATTTCATCGAATCGTTGTAACTTTACCGCGAATTCAAATGAATTTAAACGAACTCCCACGAACAGTACGTTCGTAGTAATAATTTTATTCGAGGTGAGTCAATCCACACGAAAATTACTCATCTAATTGAACTTTAGTATCGCTATGATCTTGAATGATTAATTCTGTGGCCTTTAACGAACCATAATCAACTCATTTTCTCGAAAAATTTCAAATAAAAACAGAAAAGTAAAAAAGTAGGTCATCACGATAAACTTAAATTTACATATACATATACATATATATATGTAAATTTTATTTTTTACATTATGATTATTAAATGACGATATATATATATATATATATACATATACATATATATATCTATGTTATTTACGCTTAAATAAGATCCGAGCTGTAAACATTAAAAGCAAAAATATATGAATATATGTACAAAAACAAAAACAAAAAGAAAAAGAATAAGAAATAGAATAATTCATTAAGTGTAGCCCATGTCATTCTATTTTTCAATTATTCTCCGATTCACCATTCTAACGTCCCAGGAATATATTTGTCGATCAATTTCTCATAATAAGGCCATAATTTCTCAATATCCGGTACGCCGGCACTTTTTGTGTATAAATCGTATTTACTGTGAAATAAAATGAAAAATTATTTTATTTACAGGGAAAGAAAAGCGTTGTGCGTGATTTAGGAGGGGGAAAGAAAAACAAAAAAAGAAAAAGAAGAGAAAAATCACTTACTTGAATTCAATGATCCATTTCAATTTATCCAAATCGTTCTGTGTGCAAAAGTACATGTAATCACCACCAGCGTGCCAGGGGTAAAACGAATGATAACGAATCATAGCAAGTGCTTCCTTAGGTAATTTACAATTATTATGAACCATAACACGATAAAGATATTCGTCATGACCCCAGGACATCATTAAATTGTCTATACCACATTGAGGTTTGTATATTCCATATTTTGTACTATAACATATATATATATATATATATATATATATATATATATATACATATCATTAATATTAAATATGTATATAGATTTTTTGTTTTTTATTATTTATAATTTTCGATAATTCATACTTGTAACGAGAATCTTTGCCATCAGGATTATTTTCAAAACTTGTGTCCCTATAGACTATGGAATCAGCCCATGCACAACCAACAGGAAATGTATCACCCACAACAGCCCATTGTGGTTCCCCATAGAACGCCATAATCTAAAATATTTATTAATGAACAATCATTAACAAACACATGACTTTGTTTTCTTTTTTTATATCTTTTTTTTTTCTTCTTTTATTTATTTATTTTTCTTTTTTCTTTCTTTCTTTTTTTCTTTTTCTTTTTTTATTTTTTCTTGTAATTAGGGTAAAATAGGGTAAAATAGGGTAGGTCAATAAAAAAATCTTTGAATATATAATGTACCTTTCCTAGATCATGTATCAGTCCAGTTAAATGGAACCAATCTAAATCAGGATGATCTTTTCTTATAGATTCGGCCGTTTGAAAAGCATGAACGATATTCGGTAAATTTGTGTCTGGATCGCTTTCATCGATTAGATCATTTAATTTGATAAGAGCATCTTTAATCGTCAATCTGGCTTTGTTGAATTGTAGCCATTCTTTCATACGAGCTAATAAATTTGGATTCAAGTATTAAAAGCTGATAATATATGAAAAACGTATGTATGTTATTGTTTATTATGCTTCGATTAATATCTCTCTTGTTATATGATAGAATTATAAATGATTTATATGAATGTATATTAAATCAATATTATTTTCTTTTAGGATTTGATATTATTCAAGATAATAGATCAATGATCTAGAAAATTAATTTTAAACGATCGAGTACGAATTCGATCATTTTAATTGTTGTAATAATAAGTATATTTTTGAGAGGATGCTTGAAAAATTGCTCGAAAGAAGATTGTGGTAGATTTTACGTCATTGGTTAAGGGTTAATTCGCGATCGATTAAAGAAAATAAGGAAAATGTCGATCTTGAGAAATGATGATTAATTTAAATGATCTGTAATATGACATATGTATATATCAATGTCAATAATAGATTACATTATCTCTATCATTCTATAGATTATTATTAACAATCTATATATGTATATGTATGTATACATTTTAATTAAATTAATATTATACACACACACACACACACACATATATATATATATTTTATTAATAATAAAAAATGACATTCTCTCAATCTATTATTGTAGAATATTATATATATTTATATATGTATGTATTGTAATAATGTATATTATATATATAATATATATAAATATATAAAATATATTATTTTGATTATTAATAATAATATTCTATCGCAATCTGTTATTATATATATTAATGATCTATATATAATATAGATATATAATTTAATATATATCATAGAAATATATAATATAATGTAGATATATAAGATTTATATAAAATTTAGATATGATCTATAAACATATAATCTATATTATATAAAGAGAAAGCAAGAGAGGGAGAGAGAAAAAAGTTAGATAGAGAGAGAAAAAAGTTAGAGAGAGAGAGAGAGAGAAAGAAAGAAAGAGAGAGAGATCATTAATAACAACAGATTACTATTGATAAAAAAAAAATATATATATAAATCGTTTAAGTTGTCATACGTAAGTATGTATAGATCATTTACGTTGATACGTATATATATGTATGTCATATTACGAGTCTGTTTATATACAACAAGTGCGATAATCGATATGTCATAATATACTAACAACGCACAAACTCGACCGTTTGATTAGTATGCATGTTCTCGTAAGTCTTGCGTACACGTTCCTTGATCTCATCTGTTGGATCTATGATATAGTTTCTAAAATTACTTTTCAATTTTCCATCGTATACTGGTTCAGGTCGAAGCTTTTCCGAGGGATCAATAATCGAAGTAACCTGGTCACGTAACTGCAAATGATCATTTTTATATATATTCCAAATTTTTTTTTTTTTTTTTTTTTTTTTTTTTTTTTTAAATAATATTAATTACAATACACTATATCAGTTTGATATATCGAATTTTCTTTCATGCATTTATTTTCATTTGATCATATTTCTTAAAATTCATTTATAATATTTTCTCTATGACATTAACTCGTCAGATCGGTTTCTCACAAAATTATTTTTCTTTCTACAATCAAAGAGACTATAAATAAACTGAATTATAAATTATTTTAAACGATTGATATAATAAGAATTACGATTGATATTAAAAATCTTTTACAAAACAGAAAAAAAAAAACAGAAAAAGGAAAATAAAAAAAGAACAAAAAACTTTTCATTCATTTTGTATATAATAGAATATAGATAATATCTGATCACATAAGTCTCTATCATATTGATTAAATAAATATAATATAATTGACAGATTTAAAAAGCTGGTCGAACATTTTCTTTTTTTCAAAATGTCAAAATAATACAGAACATATTAGTCAATTACAACAAATATATATAGGTAAAATAAAAAAAAAATATATATATATGTAGATATATAGAAAAATGGAGTTATTATATTAATTAAATATATATAATAATTAATATTAATGTATATATACATATATATATATATATATATATATATATATATATATATATATATATATAAATAATAATAATATAATAATAATAATTAACAGATTTGTAAGAAGTTAATCAATCTATTCTTTTTTCTTTTTTTTTTAATTTTTGACACGATATAACAAATATTTCAATTAAGAAAGAAAATTAATAAAAAGAAATGTATAAATAACATATATACATGAATAAGTATATATATATAAATGAAGGATATATGTTAAAATTAGAAAATACCTGTAATTCGCAACGGTGTAAAAGGTGACAAATTTTGCAAAAAAACAAAAAAGATAATTTAAAAAATACGTATATATATATATATGTATATAAATATATATATATTTATATATATATTTAATTCATACTTACCATCATTTTGGCGGACATATTGAAAAATGTTTTCTTATGAAATAACTTGGATCCTTGATATGTTTGCTCTTTGGATATACAACACTGACTGACCCGTTCAATCTAACAGAGTTAACTTATAAATCTCAGACAATTCCCCCCTTTGACCCTAGGTTGTTCAACGTATGGTCTCTCTCGCACGCACGTTATTTAATATCCGTTATCTCTTACCAATACAGAGAAATATAAATAGCAACAAAGGATACAAAGTATTAGTAATACATAAGATTTTATGAAAAAAAATTTTTTTTTCTTTTATTGAAAGTAAAAATGAACGAAGACTTTGAATCACTATTTTCATATCATTGCGAATGAAAGGGAGCAATTAAAAGGATGAGAGAAAGAGAGAGAGAGAGAAAGAGTGGGGATAAAAAAGAAAAGAATCGTAAATAAAATTATAATTTAATCAAATGATATTATTAAATGACCGTGAACTCATGAATAGTATCTTTGTCAACAGAAAAAATTCTCTTCCTGGAACCCCCATGTTAATGAAGAAATTTATATGTGACAATAATAATAATAATAATAATAATAATAATAATAATAATAATAATAATAATAATAATAATAATAATAAAATAATAATAATAATAATAACAACAACAACTCGCTACTTGATGAAAGAAGTAACTCTTTCTTTACCAATGAATACAATGATAAAAAAAGAAAGAAAAATAAAAGTAATAAGAAATAAGTAAACACACGTTTCATTGTAAATCAAAACAGTGAACATTTTCAAATTGTCCAATAATCAAATTAACAAACCATTAAAATAAATGACGCTTAAAATCTCATTGATGAATTCTACAGATGAGTATGTGAATAAAAAAAAAAAAAAAGAAAAGAAAAAAAGAAATAAATAAAAAAAAATAAAAAAGGGGCGAGGGGAGAGGAGGGAAAAATATTAACATGTTCTATTTCGTTGAATGTTAAAACATATCAATCAAAAGACTTAGGGTCTTGAATTTTCTTGATCATTCCTAAAATAGTTCGATCGAGTCTTTCATCATAATTCACACAATTGACGGTAATCGAGATGCATGAATCTGAGTGTAGCCGACAATTGCTTTGAACGCGGCACATCTCGTTGATGCAATAAAGTCAATGAACACTATAACGATATATTCGACGTATGAAATTAGTTCGCATATCTAATTGCATTAAAGTGCTCAAGGGAGATCCTTCATACGGTTAGTCAAATAATATATATATATATTATATATATATATATATATATATATATATATATATATATATATGTGGATGGACACATGCATACATAGATACATACATACAAACATACACATACACACACAAATACATTCACATTTGATATCTGTATCGTAAACGTCAATTTAGTTTACTTTCAAATACTTGGATAATTACGGAAATCTTTCAATGCGATAACCCATACTATATTATATATATATAAAAAAAAAAAAAGAGAAAAGAAAAAAAAAAAAGATATATCGTCGTGATTTTTGTTACTTTCTTTTTAAGGAAATTGTGATAATATAACTACGTACTTGCTCCGACGTAATAAAAAAATTATAGATAATTCATGAAGAGGCAATAAATAGAAGAGAAACAAAAAAAAACAAAAAAAAAAAAAAAAAAAGGAATAAATAAATTAGAAAAAAAAAGGATATTCATCTATGAACTGCATTGGACTAAGTAAATTGTATTTCTTTTTGTATGTTTCGTTTGACAAAAAACAGTATGAAACGTCATTTATCGCCGTGATGTCATCCAAATATGTAATCATATACATATATTTACAAAGAAACTTTTTACACGATTATATATTCTTAATTCTTATCTCTTAAAAAAAAAAAAAAAAAAAAAAAAAAAAGAGGGGGGCAAAAAAGGGAGAGAAAACGCGTTCGGAAAAAAAAAAGAGAGAAAAAGAAAAAGAAAATTTACGCTTCTTAAGTATCTCAAGACGAGCTCGAATCGGAATAACTCGAATTGCTTCCTTTTCTTCGTACATTTTGTTGATGTCTGTGCGACGAAGGAGTTCGTGATCGAGATCTATGTCTCGAGGATGATTTTTTGCTTTTCTTAGATCTGTGGTTACGAGAGCTACTTGGACTGTCGTAACTGCTGTAATCAAAAAAGAAATCAAAAGTGTTTATCAGGTGTGTTTTGTTGTTACAATATATATATACAAGAGAAAGAGATTTTTTTTTTATTTTTTTTTTTTTTTTTTTGTTAACATATTTACCTTCTGTGAGAACTTTTCTTTTTCTTGTGCTTTTTGTGAACTTTATGTCTTTCAATGCGGCTACGACTTCCACTACGACTTCTAGATCGTTGACGTGATCTTTTCCCACTTAAATCCGCGCTCTTCAATCGATCCATCAATGAATTACCACAAATTTTTACGTCTTCCGATTTTTCATCCTCCAATGAGGGCGATGGAACGGAATAAACCTCGTCGGAATCATCCTTTCTTATATTGGGTGTCGTCGAGGTAGGAATTTTGGAACTAGTTGAAGTTTGAATTTGACTTAAAAACATGGCCGCCTTTTTCTTTCGTTCCAATTGCAATTGTTTTTCCCTCGACGTGGCAGCCAATTTGTCACGAGCCGCGGCAACCAATTTATCCTTTATTCTATCTTCTACTTGTTGCTTGTGCCTTATCTCTAATTGACAATCTTCGAGTATGTCATCGGTAAGATCGACCAATTCCTTTTCTTCGCTTTTAGATTTCTTTATTTCTATTACCTTTGGCGTTTCTTTATCGGTATTCATTATTATTGGATTAGTTTGTTCGTTAAAATTTTGAGGTGAATTAGGTTTAGAATTAGTTTCTTTCTTTTCAACTTCAATTTCGTCATCACTTTCTTCCAATGGCAAGGCGTTTCTCTTTTCAATAATCACATTTTCACCTTCCTTTGGTTTCTTTATCGAAAACGATACTGTCGTTATCTGTTTACTACCCGTACTTTGTTTCGTCTTTGTGTCGCTCTTCTTCTTAGCCTGTATCATTTTCACACGCTTTTGTACTTCCTCCATTCTTTGCTGTTTCTTCTGTAATTCCTCCAATTTCTTTTGCTTCTCCTCTTGCGGCTCTTGCTTCTGTAATAATTCTTCTTCGGTCAATACCTTAGGATTTATTGCCCCTTCGTACATGGTCAATTTGTGAGCATAATAACCATGATACTGATGCGACAATTCGAGAAAATTAAATCTTGGATCACCTTTATTTTTTACTATAGCTTCAAAGTCTCGGCCATTTTTGGCTACATAACTCGCCATTTTGTCGATAATTATTTGAACATCTGCCGGTGGTACGATGAATGATGGTCTGCTCAATGTTTTTGGTGGTGTTGGTCCGTAAGGTACTAAAGAAGGTGTTTCTTTTGCTTGAGGTATTGGTGTTGTAGATTCTTCAGTAGAAACAACTGGTACGGCAGGTACTGGTAACTGTGGTGGAGATTGAATTTGACCATTTGGACCGTATATAACTGGACCATGCGAATATTGTAAAGGCGTTGCAGTATACGGAGTATAACTCTGTAAAAAAAAAAAAAAAAAAAAAAAAAAAAAAGAAAAAAAAATAAGACTCATGTAACTCCATTTGATCGGAAATTTGAAATCTATGCAATATAAAATCTATAAAAGTTATAAGACGATTTACCTGCGGCACAATGGGCTGATAATATCCAGAAGTCGGCATTTGTTGAACACCAACATCTAATAACTGTGGTATTTTAGGTGGCGGTGGCTTTCCTGTGATTTTGTTTACAAGCATTGAATAAGCACAGTCCGCAGAGGGCTTATACTGTATGCTTGGTATGCTAGGAGCCTAGAAATAAGTAAACGTATCTTTTAGAAATATTAATAAACTATTTTGCGTATTTCTTTTATGGAAGATTATAAGTAGGAAAAATATATTATCACCTACAAAGATATTCCCTCCAAAGAAGAGATGGATAATTAATAAAAAACAGAGGCATATGTTTTGAAGACAGGAACGTGTATATATATTTTCCAGGTACAAAAAGGAAATGTTGGGATACGCTATTAAAATAAATTTATTTCTGTACTTTATGAAAATTTGCGATGATTGAAAAATTAGACTTCTCTTAACTTTACAAAATGGGATATTTAATTTCCTATTACGATTAATGCGGATGTATGTTTCTCTGAAGATAATGCTATATGATATGTTAATGAATCTCATATGAATAGAACTAATGGGTTTCGAATGAGTATAGATAAACAACAAAAGGGGGCGGGGGGCGGGGGGTAGGAGGATAGGTTCAATGCATACCAGAATCAGCCCTGGAAGCAGAAATATATGACACATAAATTAGTGTAGTAGAGTAACATTAACATTTCATCCTATGATCCATTTGTATTTTTGAAATCACCGTTAGAAAAGTAGATAGTTTCAGAGGTAAACCTGTGATTCTTTGAGAGGCTTCCAAATTTGGTAAATATCCCAATTGTTCTGAATCTTCTAACAGCTTAGGAAGCACTTTTTTTTATATGTCTTTTATAAAAAGTTATTATGTTTATATGACAATGTATATATTAGAAGAAAACATACCGCTTCTACTTTGGCAAATGATGGCGCTAGGCTTGGGTGAAGGTATGGTTGATCATCTTCATCTGATTCTTCCTCAGGTTCTGTCGTTAAAAAAACATATCGATGAGTACAAATTTATAATTGTAGCTTTTCTTTTTCACCAAAAATGAGTTACATTTGTCACGTGTAGATAAAAACCGACGTAGTAGTAACAGGAACTTGTGGCAATACTTACGTCAAGAAAAACTAAGTAGAATCAAAGTAGGTGTGGGTAATCATATCCTGCTTTATGTTGCTTCAATTACTTCAACTCAATAATGTCAACTTTGATAATGTTACTACAAGATGCTGCTTTATAGAAAATAGTATGCATACCAGATTCTTCTTTTTCAGGTTGTTTTTCAGGATTATATTTTCCAGTCTTGATAGCTTCCAGCACAAACTTGTAATACGGATGTAGCGGTTCATCTATCGATAAGAACGAAAATTGTGGATTGTTTGCTTGTTTCGCCTTTAGAAGAATCTCCATTTGGCCCCCTTGACGACTAATAAATAGTGCTGTTTTTGTAATAATTGCATTTAACTTCTGCGTTTCAGGCTGAAAAAAAAATACATTATCAATTAATTTTTTTGATATTCAAATAAATTCATAGATAAACTCTTGATAAATAATATTATTATAATTATCTTACCACTGTCATGCCTTCTGGTATTTCAAGATCTGGTGGCGGTACAAAAGCTTGATCCTCTTCTTGCGATCCTTCTGATTGTTTTGGACTCTGTGAGTCTTCGCACGCTAACTTGGAATTGTTTTCATCTTCGTTATAATTATATGCTACTTGGGTATAAGAATTTTCTGAGTCCAATGCTTGATGCAATCTTTTCATCTCTTCTTCTAATACAAAGGAAAAAAAAGGTAATAGAATAAAATCATTAATAATTTTAAATTCTATAAGTTCAATTTAGAAAAATCAATTAATTTAGAATTTTTTAAATATCTATATGAATCGTACCATGATACATAGAATCTTCGGCGTCATTATTATACAAGGATCGGTATCTTTCTTCGTCACAGAGCTGTTCAACTTTAAGTTCATCCTCTGTGAGTATTATCCGTTGATCAAAACCACCTGCTGGTGGCTCATGAATCCTTAAATCCCCCAGTGCTCCACGTCCATCGTATCTATACACATACAATGTACAAATTAGAGAAGGAAAATGATATTTTTTTTGTTTGTTTTTTTGTTGTTGTTTTTTTTTTGTATAGTTTATTTTTTTTTCTTTTACGTAAATTCTATTAATCCCGCATCTGAAAAATAATTTATGAAGAGAATCCCACCACAAAGAGTTTCCTCTGAAATAAAATATAGTCATACAAAGTTGAATGACATGTCTTTATGTGTAATTTATTCCTTTGCATAACTTTCAAATTAAATACACTATATACAATGTATTTTGTAAAATAAATTTACTACGCATTAATATTATTATACTGTTTGTTTCTGAAGATGCAATTTGCTGCTTTTTCTCTTACAAGATATTAACATTTATGATAATTTCATAAATGCTTACATATTAATTATAAATAATTTTATGACATTCATAGATTATTTCTTTTTCGTCATTATATTTTATACTACTTAGATGTATAAAACATAGAACCATATATTGAATTATGTCAAACATTTTGTCCTTTTCATCTAATCAAATATTATATATATACGTATATATATATATATTGCATTACGTTTAGTCAAATTACATGAATAATTATTATATGGTCCATAATTGTATGTCCAGTTTAATATTTAACAAAAGCTGTGTCATTTCACAATGAAATTAGTTGTAATATTCCTAGATATAAGTAGCGATATGGAAAATAAAATGATCTAATTGCAATGAGCATACATATTGCATTATTCAGATAAAAAGCAAGAGTAGTTTGAGTATCGATTGTTGAATTGTAACAAAAGAAAAAAAAAAAAAAAAAAAAAAAAAAAAGAAAAAAGAAAAAAAAAAAAAAAAAAAAAACAATACAACATTAAGCAGCACGAAAATAAAGAAAAAAAAAAAAAAAAAAAAAAAAAAAAAGAAAAGAAAAAAAAGAAAAAGAAAAGTTGAAAAAATTGAAGATACAAGTTTATAGAAGATCACTTAAAAATTCTCACAAAATGTTCGCTTGGATGATGAAGAATACAGTTTGAGAATAAATGCTGCAATGCCTTCGACATGTGCGTACACAATCCACCTTGCCTAAATTTCAAGAAATATTTATAATATAAATGCAAAACAAAATATTTTATATAATTTAATATATGTTTCCAGTTACATCTTCGACACTGTATGCTGTACATTCAATATTTATACACAAATTGTATGCAGAGTATATACATAAACTGTAGAATGTATATCGCAACATAGAGAAATTATCAAAGTTGCATAATGCATTTGGTAATTCGTACATTGTTGCCAGCACAGCTGAATCTAAGACGCTAATACATACCATGCTGAACGGTCATAAATACCTATAACCGTCAGCTTGCCATTTGTCTCTCTACGCTGTGTCTCACCTTGCTGCTGCACAGATGGTCAGCCATAAGCGCCAAGCCACAAGAGCACCTTATTCTGCGCCCGTGCAGAGCGCATATCGCGCTTCAACACTGCGCGTTCATACGGCCAACACCTGCAGAAACCTTAAACAGTCTCCAGATTGCTTATCTGCACATTAACTATTTGCAGTAACCATAACGGTACTGTCTCTTCGAGTGTCATTCACTGCAGTTTTTTTTTTTTTTTTTTTATTTTTTTACTTTTATCTATATTTTTTTTTTTTTTTTTTTTCGAATCTGAGATCATTCTTCTAAACGTTACATATATGATGTGTTTATGCAAGAATAAATATCCTAGATCATAAATTTTTTCTAGGTTAGGGAAACGGACCTGTCTATCTTCAATGTGTTATCGCCCATCCATGGTATCAAATGCTTCCCCTGATCAATCATTTTCGCCTTGTCATCGTCTCGAAATAATTTGCAGCTATATCCGAACACCAACAGCTCCTGTGGTTCCTCTTCACCATTTTTTTTACGCAGAATCCCTGAATCAACCATCCATCGTTGTCCCTTCGACGACGCCATTTTCTGTCTACATGCGGCTATGAGAAGGGAGGAGGAAGCGTTTGCCCAAAGTCCACCATAATCAAATGATGAAACAACAGCAACATGCCGTCATCGTAAATAGGCAAATGTTATAGCGGATTGGTCCGTTCGATGGGTCTATAGAAATATTTAATCGTTATTAGCGCCACTTTTATATATATTAAAAACGGTAAAGCTAATAAATACATGCTGATTGGTCAACGCCCATATGGCGCTCCAGTCACGCGATATTATGACGCTATAATCGCGATATCAGTTTGACCATCTAGCAGCGTTATCAATTTAAAAAATATCGAATAGAAGATTAGCTAAACACTAACATGAATTTTTAATTACTTATGAGAACGTTACGTAAGAAATATATTTATTTAAGATTAAAAATGACTATTTATACGATACTAGTAACTAACAAAATATTTACATTTGCATTAAGAGTTGGCTAAGCTGATCGCTAAATAAACTGTGGCGATTTCGTCGCGACTGTTACACCTTCTACGGCAAGAAACATAACTAACATAGTTTCGGCATCAAATGTTACACGCGGGAAACCAATCAAACAAAGTAAAAAACGTCGATAACAAAGAAGACGAAAAAAATGCCAGGAATACAAAGAAAATCATATATTTTTAAATAAATTTTTTAATAATAAATTTTTAAATAATATTGTTACTTGAGATGAGAAAACTTTCTTTCTACATAATGAGTTGTCAATGATAAATACATCAAATATCGATGTTTGCGCCATCTGGTATAACAGAACAAAATTAAAATCGACTCTAAAAAGAAACGATTTACTTTCTTATTGAATGAAGGTTGGTGGACGTGATTATCGTTGGCGTCAATTGGGATACGTCGTGTGATTTACGTTTAAATTCATTTACGATATTAATGATATTTCATTTTTACTTACAATGTCAAAGGCAAAAGTTTCCGCAGAATGGAGAAAACGCGTGAAATCGGAATACATGCGATTGAGACAAATAAAAAGGTATAAACGTGCGGACGAAGTGAAAATTGCTTGGAATCAGAATCGTAAGGTTATGACTGGTAAGTATACATTTAAAAATCTATAATGATTTGAATATTTCTTTCATATCTTTATCATTCTTTTATCTTTATTTATTTATACTACTTATTTCTATTATTATTATTATTTAATTTGAAAGTTTTCGGAAATATTAAAAGAAAAAAAAAATTATGTTTATTTTTTAATTCCATAACAATGAATTATGTTCAGTAATAAAAATATATATCATGCATGATATTATGATCGTATATATATATATATAAATAAAAGTTTTCTCAATTAGAATTACTTATAACCGAACAAAAACGATGGGCGGATGGAAAAGCAATGTGGCTTGCTATGCATGACATTCCACCTCATGTATCTTGCATGAAAAAAGCAGAGGTGACCAGTTCAGACGGAGAAGTACAAACATGTCCTGTTAAAATAATAAATGCAGTTACTCCTATACCTACGATGTATACATGGGCACCAATACAACAGAATTTTATGGTAGAAGATGAAACTGTTTTACACAATATTCCTTACATGGGAGATGAAATCTTAGATCAGGATGGAACTTTTATCGAAGAACTTATTAAGAATTATGACGGAAAGGTAATTGAAAATATTAAAAAATTATTATTAATATATTATATGTTTTTAATATTATATTACATGATTATTATTATTTTATTATTATTTTAGGTACACGGAGATAGGGTATCTGGTTTTATGGATGATTCTATTTTTGTCGATTTAGTAAATGCTTTGGCTAATTATGAAAAGGACGATAAAGAAAAGGAACATACTAAAAAAGGGAAAGAATCTAAAGAAAAAGAAGATCAAAAGGATGATGACAAAGATAATAAGGACGATGATAAAGGAGAAATATTATTGGAAAAGTCAATAGAAGATTCAAAAGTTCAAGCTACACCATTCCCATCTATGCACATATTTAATGTATAAATTATTAAAAATTTTACAAAATGATATTATAATAATAATTCAAGTTTAAATATTATTAATAGATTTTTCTTATATTAGGCAATATCTAGCATGTTTCCCGATAAAGGCAGACCCGAAGAATTAAAAGAAAAATACATTGAACTAACAGAAAGATCAGATCCAAATGTATTGCCACCAGAATGTACTCCTAACATCGATGGTGTAAATGCAAAAAGTGTACCAAGAGAGCAGACTATGCATTCGTTTCACACGCTCTTCTGTAGAAGATGCTTCAAATATGACTGCTTCTTACATCGTGAGTAGACAGCTAAGTTTAATGTTATTACTCTCAAGTTGTATCTTGTCAGGCAACATCGCAATAGGAATAATGAAAGACATTGCAAGGATATACGAATTATCTCCTTATACGCACAGCCTCTAGATACAACTTATTGATGATTTACATTCTATATGACAACGAAGCTGGATGTATATTAATTACAATAATTTGTGATTCCTGATTTATCGTAGCAGCCAGGGGGACCTCGCCGCAAGGTAAAGAACAACATTGCATACAAACGAGCGCATTCGATCGAACGCTTTTTTTTGTTTAGCACGGAGGCATCGCCAAGGGTTCATCCACAATCGTATTTCATTCGTCGTTCATCGCTCTGTCTACTAAATTTCTCTCCATTCGCGATATAATAGATTAGGATTATGTTTTAATTTTAAAGTTTTACCATTAATTTTAGGTCTTCAAGTCTGCCATCCAGGACCAAATTTACTCAAACGAAAAGGTCCGGACTTGAGGCCATTTTCTGAACCATGTGGAACAGAATGTTATATGCATTTGGTAAGATAAGTTATATTCGATAAAACATCAAAGTACATTTTCATATTATTTCATCAATTTAGGAAGGTATGAAAGAAAAACTTGCTGCTCAAGCAGCCGATATAAAAGAAGATGAAGGAGATGAGAAAAGAGGTGGTCCTAGAAAAGTAAGAAAACAGGCAAGCGTTGATTCTGGAAATGAAGCAAGCAGCGAAGACAGCAATGACAGTAATAAATACAGTCAAGGTGGTTGCTGTCAAGGTAAAATAATATCTTAGAAGTGTTAACTTGTAAAAAAAAAAAAAAAAAAAAAAAAAAATTTCCAAACAGATTTCAAAGAAAAATATTATCCAACAGATTTCAAGCAAAATGTTAATAAAGAAGTTAAGCCCGAAGAAATGATGGAGGATCAAGCTCAGCCAGAAAATCAAGCTCCTTTCACTTTGTTAGGTCTTGATAAACGAATCAAGACGGAAAGCGAGTTATCATGGACTGGCTCTGAACAAAGTCTTTTCAGAGCATTACATAAAGCTTTTCCTGGTAATCCATGCGCATTAGCACAAATTATGTTAACTAAAACTTGTCAGGAGGTATATCAATTCGCTCAAAAGGAAGCTTCAGACATTCCAGCTGTAGAACATTTAAAAGATTTTACACCGCCACGAAAGAAGAAGAAGAAACATAGACTTTGGTCGATGCATTGCAGAAAGATACAATTGAAAAAAGATTCTGGTAATTAATTTCTCATTAATAATCAAAAAAAAAAAAAATAAAAAATAAAAAATAATAAATAAAAAATAAAAGAAAAAAAAAAGAAAAGCAAAATTAAAAATAAATAGATAAATAAAAAAAAAAAAAAAAATAAAAAAAAAAGTAAAGAAAAGAAAAGAAAAGAAAAAGAAAACAACAAGACATCCTAGTCAGAAGTGTCTCCTCGCGCGTTCTTTTTTTTGTTTGCGTTTACCATATGTATAAAAATCATACTCACAGGTGCCAATCATGTCCACAACTTCGCACCGTGCGATCATCCTGGCCGTCAATGCGATAATTCTTGTCCATGTATACAGGCGCAAAACTTCTGCGAAAAGTTCTGTCAATGCAGCAGTGAATGTCAGAATCGATTTCCTGGCTGTAGATGCAAAGCTCAATGTAATACAAAACAATGTCCTTGCTATCTAGCAGTAAGGGAATGTGATCCTGATCTATGTCAAACGTGCGGAGCAGATCAATTTCAAATTACTAAAATATCATGTAAAAATGTCAGCGTTCAACGTGGCCTTCGTACGTATTAATAAGTTTTTTTTTTCTTTTTTTTTTTTTTTTTTTGTCAAAATATCCAAAAGTATGTGTCGATCGAATGTCAAAACAAATCTACAAAGATATATGTATACATATATATATATGTATATATGCATATATGTATATATGTATTTTTTTTTTTTTTATATCTTTTCTTATTATTTCTATTTAGATAAACATCTTTTAATGGCACCATCCGATGTGGCCGGTTGGGGAATCTTTTTAAAAGAATCCGCAGCCAAGAATGAATTCATTTCTGAATATTGTGGAGAAATTATAAGCCAAGATGAAGCCGATAGAAGGGGAAAAGTATATGACAAATATATGTGCAGTTTTCTATTCAATTTAAACAATGGTATTTTTGTCTTAGGTCCTTTTAGAAATAATCGTACAGAGAGAAAAAAAAAATGTATATTAACATGGTATATATGTTATTCCTTTTGACAGACTTTGTAGTCGATGCAACGCGCAAAGGAAACAAAATAAGATTCGCAAATCATTCGATAAATCCTAATTGTTATGCCAAAGTTATGATGGTTAATGGCGATCATAGAATAGGAATTTTTGCAAAAAGAGCTATTCAGCCTGGGGAAGAATTGTTTTTTGATTACAGGTTAATATATCTTTGTAGTTTAATTTTACAAAAAAAAAAAAAAAAAAATTTTATAACATGTAAAAGTATAATAATGTAAATATATTTATTTATTTATTTATTACAGATATGGTCCGACTGAACAACTCAAATTTGTTGGTATTGAACGTGAAATGGAATTTCTTTAAAATGAAACGATTTTCTTTAAAACTTAGATACATGCATCTATAAGTTCCTTTTTTAATTCAAGTTAATTGAAAAACAAAAAAGAAAAGAGAGAAACTTATTCCATTATTATAAAAATCGACAGTATTTGAATATCGATAGACTATCAATCTGCCTTGTGCATATCAAATAGTTTTTGAAATGAAGAAAAAAATACATGTATAAAGATCTTTGAACATGTGTGTTTGTTTGTGTCTGTGTGTATGGATATGCGCTCGCTTATGTATGAATGGAAATAAGTATGTGATTTCTTAAGGCACCTTTTTCAAATAAAAGTTTCATCGTTTCAGATCTGGTATGTTTCATATATACGCTTTTCTCTCTCTCTCACTCTCTCTCTTTTTCTTTCTCTCTTTCTCTCTCTTTCTTTCTCTCTGTCTCTCTCTCTTTTTCTCTGTCTCTATTAAGAATGTATACTGAAATAATTCATTTTTAATCTTAAAATTAACGATTTGTTCGTTCTCAAAAGTATTTTTTATATTTATAAATTTTACAAAATAAAAAATAATATTATTATAAAAATATAATAAATTAAAAAAAAAAAAAAAAAAAAAAAAAAAAAAAAAAAAATAAAAGAAAAGAAAAAGTAAAATTAATCTTTAAAAGTCTGTCATCGATGAAATTTCGTTCTAAAATTATTATATTACAACGTAAATATATTTATCCTAAATAAAAATTTATTAATTCATAATTTTTTCTTTTTTTTTTTTTCTTTTTTTTTTTTTTTTTTTTTTTTTTTTTTAAGATTAAATCGCATTTCTTTCATCGTAAATGTATATTTATTTATGATATAAGAAAAAGAGAAAAAAAAAATACCTATTATTTGTTAAAGTCTCCGATATTATTGACGTGTTATATTAATTTTTATTTTTGATTTTCTTTTTGTTTTTTTTTTGTTTTTTTTTTTTTTTTTTATTTAATTGCTAATTGCTTTTCAACGGTTGAATTCAAATGCGTGAAATTCGCGCGCAGCTTTCAAACGTCAGAGTTAGTTCGAAGGGATTCTAGAAGAGAGCTTCCAACGAACTCGCGAAGCAATTCAGCCACCAGTTGCGGACTTCGCAGCCGCGAAAACGGATCGGGAGATTTTTCGATTACGAAGATTTACTTGAAAGAGAGAAAAAAAAAAAGAAAAAAAGAAAAATCACATTTTAAATGACACGAAAAAGAATATAATAAATAAGTAAATAAATATAAATAATAAAAAAAAAGGGGGAAAAGTGAAGAAAAATTCTCGATCGTTATGAGGATAAATAATAAAAATTTATCGAAAGATTCGATTAAACGTTTATTCGGAAGAATTCGACTTTTCTGTTCGTTTTTGCAAGATCTCGATCGGTAAAGTTCAATATTTATATTCGTAAGTAAGTAAAAAAAGAAATAACAATAGATCAACATCTTTTTCTTCGATTATTCGTGATTGAATCCAATACGATCATGTTACGAATAAGGAAGCAGCAATAGAATTTGAAAAGACGTCTCGAAGATCGTCGCCGTCGAATCTTTTATAAAATAAGGTTATTTGGATTGAAGCCAGATTTTTCTTTTCTTTTTCTTTTTTTTTCTCCTGTTTTTTTTTTTTTTTTTTGGTTTGTTTCTTTAACGGAAGAAAGACACTTCGTACGGACGACATGGAGGAAGAAGGTAATTAATTAAATATATTTTAATTTGAAAATAATGAAGCTCTTTCGTTGATTACAACATGAATTTCTTTCTTTTGATATTTTTTCTGGTTTTTTTTTCTTTTTTTCTTTTTTTCTTTTTTTTTTTTTTTTTTTTAAGAAACGTTCGAATCGATCGATAAGGTAAAACTTTCGAAATAAAAGACGATCGACGATGAGTTTCGCCATCTTCCTTTCTTTCTTATTTTTTTTTTTTTTTATTTCCGTCCGTTGTTTTTCTTTTTTTTTTATTATCGGTTTCGTAATAAATAATATCCGCCATGATTACTATACGACCAATAAATTTGAAGGAAGTATTTCCTGCTTCTTTCCAAACAGGATGAAAATATCGGTTTGGAGATAAAACAAAAACAAAAGAAATTGAAATTTTTAAATAATAATGGAAATAGAGGATTAGTTGGATTAAAAAAAAAAATAAAAGAGAAAAAAAAATAAAAAAAAATAAAAACAAAAATAATAAAAAGAAAAGGAAAGAAAGAGATAAGTGTACGACTCGCCATGATGGAAAGATTTGAGCGGGAATAATGGCCGTTATAATCACTTTCAATGCACAGATGTATTATTATAGAAATAAACACCTCTCTCTCTCTCTCTCTTTCTCTCTCTCTCTCTCTCTCTCTCTCTCTCTCTCTTTCTTTGAGTCGTCAGAGACGTTTTGTGATTCCAACCAATGTCTTCATCTCTTCGAGCAACGAATGTAAATATACAGAATGAATCATACGTATAAACGGATCAGTCGATCGTTCAATTAAACGATATCGATCAATTTCGATCGATTTTGATTAAGAAATGATGACATTAATACATATTTGTTTTTTTTTATAATGTTTATTATATTTAACAAATTTTTTTTATGAAAAATTTTTGCCTGAAATTTTTCTTTATTAATTGTGCTTTTCTCTCTCTCTCTCTCTCTCTCTCTCTCTCTCTCTCTCTCTCTCTCTCTCTCTTTCTCTATTTTTTTTTTTACTTTTTATCAGAATTTTAATCATAGAACATAATTCGATTACTCGATCCTTAATTGAAAAAATAATTAAGAAATTGTTTATAAATTATTTATCAAATATTAATAGTTTATAAATATTTAACATTTTTTTTTTTGTATAAAAGATTCTTTCGAAGTTATTCGTTTGTTCGTAAAAATAATTAATCATAAAATTGATAAAACAATTTTCGATCGTTTTTATCGATAATGAAGAAATTATTAAATTATTTATAAATATTTCTCCATTAAATTTAATATATTATTCATGAGAATATTCTTGTAAATTTATCGAAAAATTCTCTAAATTATTCGTAATCAATTGTATTGCTTTTTTTTTTTTTATTATAATTTTAATCTCAAAATGGAACACTTCGAATATTAATAAAAAAAAAAAAAAAATTAAATTTTCTGATTTTAATTTTCTGATAATAATTAACATTAATAATACAAATTAGAGAAAATTAATAAACAATTTTTCTATGTATCTTAATACGAACATATTAATAATGATGATATTAATGATAATAATAATAATAATAATAATAATAATAATAATAATAATAATAATAAAATAATAATAATAATAATAATAATAATAATAATAATAATAATGATGATAATAATAATAAAAATGACACGAAGAAGCGTGAGCAAGAGCACTCATTCTGTTTTACACACCCATTCAAATTAAAACGTATGGAGTGGAGTTTAATGCGGTTTATCCATTATTACACACATACGGCTTTACATACATGTACACAGGTATGAACTGGAAGCACATAACCAGACAAAGAAAACGCAATACGGATAAGAAGTACTTGTATCGTACGTGACTTGTTCTACGATTAAATTAACAGCGAACAGTCGAATGAATCGACTTTTTTTTCCATGGCTCTGAAATGAAATTTCTCATCTTAATGAAAACTAAAAATGTTCCTTTTCTCTACTTCTTCCTCTTTATTTTTTTTTATTTTTTTATTTTTTTATTTGTTCTCATTTTCTTTAGGACCAAAGACAAATACGTAACGAACGATGTACAATTCATATGAACGTCGATGATTGGCTTTAATGATTCGCGTGATATTCATTGGTTGATACAATCGGTTTTGTTCGGCAATGTTCGACAATCTTTGTATCGTATAATATAATTTTTTTTCATAGAATAAAAATCAATTCGACAATCTTTGTATCTTATAAAATTATTTTATTTCATATGATAAAAATTAAATGTTTTCCGTATTGTCAAAAGTATTAAGAAAAAATGAATTTAATTACGGGAATAATTTGTTAAGAATAAGTAATTTGTTTTTTTAAATAATTTTCTTTTACTTATCTTTTTTCTCTCCCGAAACAATTTAAGGTTAGTTGTAATTTTATTACATGTAAAAGTACATGTATGTGCAAGTATATATATATTTGTTTAATGATGTGAGACACATACATGTGTAGACGAAATTTAATAATATTGATTATTTTCTAATATTTCTTTCATTAATAACGATAATTATTTATTCTTCAGTGTTAAAATGTGATATAAAAATATTACCCAAAGGAATAGGTATTTAAAGTGTCGAAGTGTTTCTTTTCTCTATCTTTCTTTTCTTTTTATTTTCTTTTCTTTTCTTCTTTTTTTTTTCCTCTTCCTTTTCTTTTCTATCAAGTTTTCTCGACGAGATTCAAAGAGTGTCATTTGAAATGAAGACAAATGCACCAAGAGAACGATTTTCTAATCCTTCCTGTCTTTTCCAAACGTTACGTTTATTCGACATTTTCTTTTTATTAAAACGAATAATGGAAAGAAAAACGGACAGTAAATTAAAAAGATTTCAAAAATACGATCCTCCCAATTGAAGAAAATTAACAATAATATTAATAATTCAAACGACTATTACTGAACATCTTTTTCTTTTTTGTTTTTCGTTTTCTTTATCGAATATTTTAAATTAGGTTAATATATATTCTTATTTAAAAAGAAAAAAAAAAATGAACGAAACGTAGATTATGTGATCGTTAGAAATTTAATATCCTTTCATTGAAAAATCATAAAATTTCTAATATTAAATTAATAATAATAATATTAATAAAACTTATATGTGTGTATACATAATATCTTGGTTGGTTTTGAATTTTTCGAATATTTTTGATTAATAACAAATTTATTACGTTCTAATAAATGTAAAATTTAGATATTAATCTATGATATAAACGTTGTCGTCGTTTAATATCAAAACAAAACGGACAAAAGGTTAGAATATCATTAACAGTTATGACTTCTCAAACTATTTATTTACTTGATCAAACGTTTCGTACAAAGATAAATACGTCGTAGATATTTGAATGTAATCATATATTTGTTAATTATATTTAGTTTACTTTAGCATTACTTTCTCATGAGCAAATCGTTTCCCATAAACACGTACTGGTTTAGATAACAAGAGATATAACGATCGAAACGTTAGTAAATATATACATAGGTATGTACTTACGTACAAACAATTAAGCGAACTCAAAGGCCATAGCATTTCAAAGGTATTCAAAGCTTAAAAATTTCAACGTCAACATTACAAATTTCTGAAAGCCAATTGATTAATTGAATAATCGTTGATTAATCTGTCTTTGATAAAATCGATTAATATTTATTTTAAACAAACTTAAATATTTATGTTTCGATTTTAATGTTGAGATTTGTTAACTTTATATGATCTAATTTAACTTATACTTTTATATAACATGATTTTATATATATATATATATATATATATATATATATATATATATATATAGAAATGAAACTTACGTACATACATCCATATATCCGAGAAAGAATTATACAGGGTGGATCAAAAGTTCTTAGACTTTGTAGTTTTATAATACGATTTGAACAAAAGAGAATTGACCTAAAAAAAATGTTGAAACAGAATAATTACTTTTTAATATCATTTAAGAAGTTTTATAATATGAAAGATATATTATCTGAATAATTTTGTTATTAATGATTAAAATTTCGTACTGTACATAGTATGAGTATTTTTATTATTATTATTATTATTATTATTATTATTATTATTATTATTATTATTATTATTATTATTATTATTATTATTACTATTATTAAATATAAGTTATACTTATTAAACGTCAATCTTTGAATATAATCTATAACCTAAAAATTAATTTTATAGATAAAAAAAAAAAAATAAAAATAAAAAAGAAAGAAAAGGAAGATAAAACTATATTACTATTGTAAATAAAAAAGACAATATATATATATGATATAAAAATCGAATGAACAATAACAATAACTTTCAAGAGATAAAGAAAATTAGAACGAAAATCTTTATCGTGATAGGTCAACTGACCTATAGTTTTCTTATTTTTTATTTATTTATTTATTTATTTTTCCTCTTATTCTTTTTCTTTTCTTACTTTTTTATGAGAAGCAGTGAGAGAGAGCCAGAGAGAGAGAGAGAGAGAGAGAGAGAGAGAGAGAGAGAGAGAGACAGAGATAGAGACAGAGAGAGAGAGAGCGAGAGAGAGAGAGACAGAGATAGAGACAGAGAGAGAGCGAGAGAGAGAGAGACAGAGATAGAGACAGAGAGAGAGAGTGAGAGAATCGTACTGAAGTCAGAATAACGGTTCGTTTCCGTGACGTAGTTACCTGCGCGTTTAGTAACAGACGAAGGAGAATGTCATGACGAACGGCACGACACAATAGCCGATTGCCTGTCGATAACAAACTCTCGTCGACATCTCCTGTCAATCGGAACCTCTTACCCGTGTCACCTAACAGAGCGAGAAAAAGAGAGAGAGACAGAGAAAGAGAGAGAGAGAGAGTGAGAGAGAAACATACAGACAGACACAAAAGAGATCGAGTTTTGCCAATCTTCGAGATTTGTTTCTGAACTTTCCAGGAAGAGAGAGATAGAATCTGAAAGAGGAAGAGAGAGAGAGAGAGAGAGAGAG
Source organism: Vespa mandarinia (assembly GCF_050613455.1). Lineage (NCBI taxonomy): Eukaryota > Metazoa > Arthropoda > Insecta > Hymenoptera > Vespidae > Vespa > Vespa mandarinia. Next base: position 2,151,680 of record NC_140826.1, on the reverse strand, counting down.
AAAGAGAGAAAGAGAAAGAGAGAGACAAAAATGTCGGTTTAGAAAAGGACAAAAAAATTAAAACATTTTTTTTTTCTTTTTTTTTTTTTAGTTTCTCATTCGCTTCGAGAATTGTGTTCGATTTAATTTACGAGAAAGCAATGTTCCTTTATTTCATTTGATCTTTTCTTTTCTCCTTTTATCTGTTTTCTTTTCGTTGGTTTTATTTTTCTTTTTTTTTTGTTTTCCTTTTTCTTTTTTCTTTTTTCTTTCTCTTCCTTCATTGAGGTTAGAAACGAATGGCGGTGAGGAAATTGTTTTGTAACGATTAAAAATCTAATAATGTTTGTCGATCAATGAACACGATTATACGTTTATTTAGAAAGAAATTGATAAATTGTTAATATAATTGATAAAAGAATATAATAGAAATGATAATAGTATCGTATAAGATAATTAACAAAATGTGAGAATTATTTTTCAAGATGGAGAATAAGACATACATACATACATACGTACATACGTATGAATATATTTCTGAGCAAAAAAAAAAAAAAAAAGAAAAACAGATCTTCCATATTATTTTCTTTTTCTTCATAGTTTCGTATATTAATTCAATTGCATGTTATAAATCATTTTTTTTTCATTGTGAGAAAAGATAAAGAAAGAGAAAATAAAGAGAAAGAGAGAGAGAGAGAGAGAGAGAGAGAGAGAGAGAAAGAGAAAGAGAAAGAGGAAAAGAGTGAGAGAGAGGGAGAGAGAGAGAGAGAAAAAGAGAGAGAAATAAAATGAAATATGAGATGACGATATCATCTATCTATCTATTCTGGTAAGCGCCATCAAGAATACGATACTTTGTAATTAGTGAACTTGAACCACAGTTAAGGACAGCTGTGTCCGAGATAGCTGACTTCTTTCACTCTATATATATATAGATTATTATATATATATATATCTAAGATATATATTTGTTTGCCTTTTGTTATGGCAGAAAAGTTACTTCCTATGAATTACGATCGATACTCTAATTACTGTTACTTCGCTATGTTACGAAATCTATCTGGAATGTCTTTCTTTATCTTCTTATCTTCTTATACTTCTTCTTTCTTTTCTTTTTTTCCTTTTTTTAATGGTTCTTTTTCTTTTTCCTTAAGTTATTCAAAATCAATCCTTTGCATTCTCGAATCAATCGTGGCACGATAACAATTAATAATACTTGTTAATTTTTTCTTTTTTCTTTTCTTTTCTCCTTTTTTTTTTTTTTTTCTTTTTTTTCTTTTCTATTAGCGAAATATATCTTATGAAGTAATTTATTATTTATAAAAGAAGACAAGAATGATAACTCAAATAACTTCAAGCATATAATTATTTTTACGATTAAAATGTCAAAAAAAAAAAAAAAAAAAAAAAAAAAAAAAAAAAAATGAATAGAGAAAGGAAACAAAAATTGAAAAGATTTAAATATGGCAATTTTTTTCAAGCAGTTCATTCACAAAATCAAAACAGAGAGAGAGAGAGAGAAAGAGAGAGAGAGAGAGAGAAAGAGAGAGAGAGAAAGAGAGAGAGAGAGAGAGAGAGACAGAGAGACAGAGATAGAAAGAGAAAGATTGGATAGTCCCTTCCGGCCAGTTTGAAAATAGTTTTTGCTGGCCATCAGCCAAACTCCACTGATCTCTTCCTGCGTATCATCCTCTTCGTTTCCGATAAATGTTTTCTCTTTACTGTTTTACTTACTATGTACTTATATATGTACTTGTACATATATATGTACATATATACATACATTTATACGTAGAAATATTTTCATTTTAATTAAACTATACAAATTATTAAAAGTTATTAATAAGTAAAAAATAATTCTGTTTGTTTGTGTATGCATATGCAATTTATATATTTTTCATTCATATTCGTAATATCAATGAATATATTATAATATATATTATAATAATATATAATATTTAATAATACTTTTATAAATAGAAATCTAGAAAATAATTTTTATTATTATCATCATCATTATTATTATTACGATTAAAATATTTAATTCATAATAATTTCTCAATAATGATAATAATAATTATTATTATTGTAATATCTGATTATATATATATATATATTAATTATTGAAAAATATTATTATTATAATTATTATTACTGTTATTGTTATTGTTTTATAGTGGTCATAGTTTGTAATATCACCGATATCACGTATAAAATTTATATTTGTTAAGTGATTTTCTTTTTTTTTTCTCTCTCTTTCTTTTCTCTTTTCTTTTTCTCTTCTTTTTTCTCTTTCTATTTAATATTCTTTATGTACACAATTTAACCAGTAATTACTAGATTGAAATGATAAATATGTATATGTACGTGTACATATAGACGCACCAACATATTTTTCATTAGATTAGAGTGGTAAATATTATCCTTGGAGTTTTATGGATATTCAAGAAATAGAAGAGGTTTAAGAAAGGTGCAAACTGCAAATCCTTCTAGAAATTAACTTCACAGTACGTAAGCCGTCTGAAATAATATTGTAGCACGTACACACATACAAACACACATACACATACACACATAGATATTCACACATACTTAAATCTAGATTTACAGTGTTTTGAAGGATGTTAGAAAAAGAAATGAGTTTGCTCTTTCGTTTCTCTTTCTCTCTTTTTCTTTCTTTCTTTTTTCTTTTTTTTTTTTTTTTTTTTTTTTTTAAACATCACTGATGTAATTTTTCTTCAAGAAACAATCGATATAAGATAAAGTAAAAAATAATAATTATATTATTCATTACACTATATTACACTTTTGATTCTTACTATATTATATTACTCTTTTTCGAGACTTATGCTAATTTCTTTTTCTTCCTTTTTCTTTATATATCATTAAAAAGATTTCTAGGCTTATGGATGTACGATTTGAAAAAAGGAATCGATCTGAAAAATCTTGGGAAAGATTTAATTGATTTTTTTAAAATTAATTAAGAAATTTTAACCCATCCTGTATATAACAAAAAAACAATATATATATATAAATAATACATATATAATATATATATATATATAATGTTATACGCAATATTATAATATATATATATAATATAATAGTATATATTGTAAATATGAAAAATAAAAAAAGGTAGGATAAACATGCTCGAAAATAATATCGTTCTTCTGTATAGTAAATATATATAATATATTTTACGTGAACTTAGATGGATATGCGTGAGTAAATAAAAACAGATATTCGTCCTTTCTGACCTAATTTCGAATTGAACCTGTAACTCACCACCACTCCCGTATCCTAGCGATTGGTCGAGCAAACGAACTAATTCTCTTCAATAATTCGTAGCCGATAGTTCAATAACCATCGTGTACTAGAGAATTTGTTTATGTTACATGTCTTCAATATATTTACTTAAATACTCGTTGTATATACTTATATACTTTCTAATTTATGTATAGTCCCTAACTCTTTCGTTCTTTTATATTTAACATGTCACGCGATATGTGCTCGTTAATCTTCTTCTCTCTCTCTCTCTCTCTTTATATTATAGTCACGTGATATCTCATTTTTACAACTTTATTGGTTTTTTTTTCGATGACACGAAACTGATTTTTATCGAAAGCCAATTATTATTTTTTTTCTTTTCCTTTTATTTTCGAAGGGGAGGTCATTTAAAAATTAAGTAATTTTTGTCATTTAATCGGTTTAATATTGCGTGTTCAATTATTTAATGGTAATAAGCCAGGGACCTGTTACATCAAATAGAAGGAGATTAGAAGGAATTAATGGAAGTGTTTAATTTGTCACTCTTTTTTTTTTTTTTTTTTTTTGTAGGTTTATCTTAAATCTATTTTTTTTTTTAATCGATTAAATATCAAATACAAAGAAAGTATAGAAGGTGTTTAGTTATTCTTTTTTTTTTTTTTTTTTTTTTTTTTTTTTTTTTAGATTAATCAATCTAATCGCTTTCTAATCGATTGAATATTGAATTTAGTGTCTATGGAATAAGCGGAAAGATTTTATCGAGTACGAGGAGATTAATTCCTTCTTCCTTTTTTTTTTTATTTTTCTTTTATCTTTTTTTTTTATTTTTTTTTTTTTTTCGTTTTTATCGAACGATACAAAAGAACAATTTCGAATTAAATTGGATCCTTCTTTATCCCTTGTTTCTGCCATTTTGTTTTTTATATCAGTCTCTTTTCTCTCAAAGCAACCGCAATCATTTTTATGCTTTTTTTCTTTCTTTTTTTATTAGCGATACTCCTTCACATGCCTTTTTTATTATTCTGTTATTTTATTTGAGTAGTAAAAATATTCATCTCAGTTTTTACATTACCTTCTACTTCTCGCACATTTTAAATTCTTATTTTTTTTTTTCTTCTTTTTTTTTTCCTACGAATATTTGGAGTTGTTTTTTGTATGGAATATATACGTGTATATCTTTTTTTTTTTCTCTCTCTTCCTTTTTTTTCTTTCTTTTCTTTTTTGATACAACCTAAAGCTTTAAGTGTTCATAGTGTTCATAAACCTTTATTAAAACGAGAAATTCCATATACACACACACATATATATATATATATGTATATATATACAGATAGATAGATAAGTAGATAGATAGGTAGGTAAATAGATACATGTATATATTTTATATAGCAATTGTTTATTTCTTTGTAATGAAAATACAGAGATAGAGAAAGAGAGAGAGAGAGAGAGAGAGAGAGAGAAATAAACAAGAGATCCTTCCGTTAGATTTGAGCTTTAACAAACAAATATCGCTCGTAGCAGTGTTATCATGTCAACGATTCTATAAATTTTCACTATTCCTCTCTCTCTCTCTCTCTTGTTTTCTCCCTTTCTCTCATCGAGAATATTATCGGGAAAATGTAGAGTTTATCTCAGTGATTTTATTGAAGTATCTTTGGTCCCGAACGTTTCGAATGAGGTCAGATACGAAAGCTCGTCACGAATAATCATATTCGCGAGGAGCTTAAAATGCGTGTACGCACGCATTCGTCGATCGATGGATGAGAGAATTTCATTGTATTCAAGAGTTAGTTTACAAGAATATTTGTGTATGTGTGTCTATGTGTTTTGTGAAAGAGAGAAAGAGAGAGAGAGAGAGAGAGAGAGAGAAAAGGACGAGAAAGTCGATTATTTATTAATAATTTATATTATTTAGAATCGTAAATAAAATCTATCGTTTTAAATCGTTGGAAAATTTGAAATGTTAAAAAGTACGCCATTTTATAGAAGTGGCCATTTTTGTCGCCATTTGAGAACTTTGGTTAGATCGATGTGAATTCTGTATGCGTATAAAAGATAGATAGAGAATGAAAGAGGTGAGAGAGAGAGAGAGAGAGAGAGAGAGAGAGAGAGAGAGAGAGAGAGAAAGACGAGAAAGTCGGTTATTTATTAATAGTTTTTACGATCAAAAATAATATCTATCGTTCTAGATCATTCGGAGATTTGAAATGTTAAAATATACGCCATTTTACATTAGTAGCCATTATCATCGCCATTTTACTCGACATTTGCGAACATTATTTAATAGAGAACTCTCTATAAACATTCTCGTCTGAATATAAAGTTAATATTTATTTAAATAATTAAATTATTACTAAGAATTTATATATATATATATATATATATATATATATAATTAAAATAGTTAGAAATTAATATAAAAAAATATTATAGTTATATTAAAAAATTTATATAAAAAGTATAGACCAAAATATAAGACTTTTGGCATGTTTGTCATCTGTAATATTTTACAATGATAATACGTTTAGTTAAATACAAATATAAAAATGTCCATCAGAAAAAGAATTATACGATTTGAAATAACATTGAAATGTTTTAATTATACACTATTTTTCTTCTTTTTTTTTTGCTTTTCAACACATTTTGAACATTATATGTGTATACACTTTTAATGTACAGTATCGTTCAAAACTTTTTGAAAGAGGAGGATAGAAAATCTCTAGATGGGAATCAAAAGTTTTTAAATGATTGAAAAAAAAAAACAATTTTCTTGAAAGTTTTTATATTAATTTTCTTTTTTTTATTCTGTTTTTTTTCCAAGCAGTGCAACTGCTTTTTTTTGTTTTATATTATGTGAAAAAGAAAGGAAAAAACTTAGCCTGTTTAGGGGAAAAAAATTTAATTGATTTTTCAAATCACGTAGAAACTTTTGGCCCTTTTAAAGACTTTTAATTCAATCTGTATATACAAATACCTGTAATACAGTGTAATACATAAACAAGTAAATTAATCATACTTTTTTTTACAATTAATCAAAAACATATCGTTATATCTACATATAACAATAACGTGTATGTATATATAACGTATACATATGATTGCATTCATATATACATGAACAGCAATGAAACTCGAACGTTTTAATAAATAAATTTAATATTAATGTCGCAAGGTCCATTAGACGAAATGAATGAAGAACCGGCTAAAACGATTTTCCAGATATTCCATCGAACTATAATAAATTCGTTCAACGTGCTATTAGGGGCAAACCACCTGTCGAAACGTATACTCCTCCTCTCTCTCTCTGTCTCTCTCTTCAACCAATCTATTATGTATACGTGTGAGTGTATATACATACATACATACATACATACATATATATATACATATATATAAATAGTGCACGGGCGCAAGTGAGTGTGTGTGTTTGTGTGTGTGTATGTCATAAAATTATAGGTTCAAATTTGTTACGCTAGAAAATGTTATACCCTTGCTTTTCGGTGATATGTCTTCTGAAACGTGCTTCGTTCTAAACGAGCCATTAAATTCGTCTTGTTCGTTTCCACGATTTTACGACAGACATTTAAAGTTGCTTCTCCTATCATATTTCTAACAAATTTCAACAAAATTTTACGATCAATCGAAATGTCTGAAAATAATTTGATTAAAATTTTGTTATTATCGTTGTTGTTGTTATTGTTGTTATTATTGTTATGGTTGTGATTGTTGTTTTTTTTTTTTTTTGTAAGAAATAATTTAAAACTACGGAGATTCTTTTATAGTTTTATAGTTTAAATATCTAATGTTTTTGTCTAATTCATATATATATATATATATATATATATATATATATATATATATATAAATATGAAATTTTACTAATCGAAACGATTTAGAAATATATTTTTTATTTTATTTTATTTTTATTTTTTTATTTTTTATTTTTATTTTTTTTTATTTTTATTTATTTATTTATTTATTTTTTTATTATTTTTTTCTTTTTTTTTTTTTGTAAGAAATAATTAGAAAGAGTAGAGATTCTTTTGTTGGTTAGATATCTTTAAAGTTTTAATCTAATTCTATGTCAAACCATAATTTGTACGATCGAAGAGATTTCATTGTTGAAATGTTTTGTCAGGTTTTATGGGATAATTAGGAAAGCGTAGATTTTTTTTTTTTTTTTTTTTTCTTTAAAAATGTCAAACCTAATGAGATGTTTAGCCTTATTCTACGGTCGAATTTGACGGTAAATTATGCGTACAGATGTGCGTCAGCTGTCAGTAACTTTACGAGCCAAAATTTTGATTAGTCATGAAATAAATTCGTTTTCTTCTTTCACTAAGTTCTCCCTTTTTTTTTATTTTTCTATTTTTTTTTCTTGTTTCTTATTTCTTTCTCGCGCATAACGACTTCCCTTTTTATTTCTTTTATGCTTTTCTTATAATGTTTTGTACGGAGGAAGAAAAAGAAGTAAAAGAGAAGAAAAGAAAAAAAAAAAAAAATAAAAAATAAAAAAAAAAAACGAAGGGTCGACAGGTTTTGTCATACGTACATAAATCATAAGGGAAGGGAAAAAGAAAAACTCGAGAAAAACTCAAGAAAAAAAAAAAAAGAAAAAAGAAAGAAAGAAAGAAAAGAAAGAAAAGAAAAGGAAGTTAAGAAGAAATTGTTGTCAAAATATTTCAATAAGTTTTACGATTTGGCCGATAGACGTCTTAAGAAAAATGCATATCAATTTTTGATTTTATTTATAACCTTTATACGATTCACGACACAGAGGACCGGACTTTATTGCAAACCGAGAGAGTTTATGGACTCGAGCGAGAGCTATTTTAAAAATAATGTACGTGCGACGTGTATAACGTAACTCCTTCGACGAAAATACATGTTCTAATGTGGATGGCTCGTTTCGTGGAAACTTCGATGTATTCTTTTGCACATTAATGATTTTAAATGAACGTTTATTATACAAATACGAGAAGGACAATGTTATAGTTAATACTTATTAAATATATGAATGAATGATTATTTCATTAGTTGTCTCAATTGTTACAATTTTTATGTAATACTTTTGTTTTGTTCATATCCATCACTAACAACAGTTATTTCTTGTTTCTATTCTCGTTAATATCATTTTCTTCGTACCCATTACTATCACTTGTTCGTATTCGATCTTTATCATTTTGTTCATACCCATCACTATCACTTGTTCGTTTTCGATCTTTATCATTTTCTTCGTACCCATTACTATCACTTTCTTATTCATACTCTTTACAATCATTTTCTTCATACCCATCACTACCACTTGTTCGTACTCGATCTTTATCATTTTTTTCGTACCCATCACTACCCACTTTCTTGTTTATACTCATTAAAATCATTTTCTTCGTACCCATTACTACCACTTGTTCGTATTCTTTATCATTTTTTTCGTACCTATCACTATCCACTTTCTTGTTTATACTGATTAAAATCATTTTGTTCTTACCCATCGGGATAAACTTTTTCGTTCATTATTCATTACAATCATTACAGTTCTTACCCATCACTGCAACACTTCCTTGTTCATACTCATTACAATCATTCTTCTTATACACGTCACTACAATTTTGTTAATATATTGTTATTGTTATTACTTTCTTCGTACCCATCACTACAACATCTCCATGCTGTTACCAACGTTACTGTAACTTTTCCATCAACACTTGTTATTACACTTCCTCTTTTTATAACCATCGCTCTTTACCTTCTTCTTCTTCTTCTTCTTCTTTTTTCTTTTTTTCTTTCTTTCTTTTTTTTTTTCCCTCTCTTTTTTATATTATCTGCATCGTAAAACTCAGCAAGAGGTATTACGCGTGACTACTCCCTTGGAGATTCGCATTGTACAGCCATGAAATTTTACGGTCGCATAGAATGCGTTTACCAGAACGCGAATGTCTCGTTAGCTACGTTATTATTAATTTAAGTAGAAAAGGAAATTCCTGGTTAATGTTAGTACTCTCAACGACGGAAAATATCAAAGTAGAGGATGTTAACAACGTTGACCCAATAAAAAAGATTATTTCATTGAATCCCCCCTCCCCCCTCCCTCTCGGCCCCTCCACCCTTCCTCCCCCGCGCTTTCTCCGTCTCGCCCTGCCCAACCCCGCCACACCCCACCCTATCCCACCCCGGAACTCGCCCCCTACCCCGTCTATTCGTTAGTTTCTCCACGGATCTTTTATCTCTTATTACTTTCATTCATTATTTCGTTGGATATCAAGGAGTTATTTTCTTTTCGATAACGTATTATTCTCTTTAAATAATTATATATCTCGATATAATCAAATTTAATTATTTTAATTGTGATTCTTAATTTTTTATATTCGTTTTTATTTTTTGCTTTTTCTTGTGTGCGTGTGTGTGTGTGTGTGTGTGTTTTTTTTTTCTTTTTCTTTTTTTACCTCTCGAATTATGCGTAATAAATTTTACACATGTAATTTATTAATAGATAAATAGATAGATAATATAATGATAGCAGATAGATAAGTAGATATGTTTAAATGGATATGTTATTTAATAGATATAATTATTTATTTAATATATAATATATTATTTTTAATTAATTTTTATTAACTGTTCGTATTATTCCTTTTCGCGTTATATTATATGAAATATTATTTAATTATTTAATTAAGTAATTATATTTAATATATATGTAATATTAAAAAAAAAAATATATGTATATATATTATACATATATAATATTTATTATATTACATTATATCAATAAAATATATGAGAGATGATATAAAAAATAATTAAATAATTATCTTAGATATTTATGATTTTTACAAAATATATTTTATTTTAAAAAGAAAAATTATTATTACATTTTACTGGCAACAAAATCAAAATTTCTAGGTATATATATATATATATAATACGCTAATCTGTATAATAATTTATTAAGACTTTAAATAATACGAGTTTAGTTTCTCTTTTTCCTTTTTCTCTTTGTTTTTGTGCAGAGCCATATTTCTGAACATAAAATCTCATTCGTAATCTTACTTGAACTTTTCTCTCTCTTTCTTTCTTTCTCTCTCTCTCTCTCTCTCTCTCTCTCTCTCTCTTTCTCTCTATTTTTCCTCTTGTCTCAAAATATAGCGTGAAATAAAGGCGTCTTTTATTTCCATACAAGTACACATAAGTACATACATATATTTCCATATAACTCAGACTTTTGCTCCTGTGGCGAAATTTTTTCATAAAAAAAAAAAAAAAAAAAAAAAAAAAAAAAGAAAAGAAAAAAGGAAAGAAATATAGAGAGAAAGAGAGAAAGAAAGAAAGGAAGGGAAAAAAATTAGTGTAAGAAAAAGAAAAAGAAAAGTAAATAAAAGAAACTAGGGAAAGAAACTAGGGAAAGAAACTAGAGAAAGAAACTAGAAAGGAACGTGAAGTTCTAACAATTTGCGAGTATCGATAGGATAGAGCAACAGGTACGAGACAATCGAATTTTGTTAAGCTTGTGTTGAATTCCTTTTCATTTTTCAACTTCTGACATTTTGTTGAAAAAGTTTTTACCTTTCTTTGGTGAAAAGTTCTTTTATTTTTTTTTTTTTTTTTTTTTTTTTGAGAAAGGATACATTATTTCCTTTTTGCCAATTCCTTTTGAAACATGAACATTCCGATGCTTTTATTGTATTTCATTCGCGTAAAAATGAATTGCATTCATTTGACTTTTTGTAGAAAATATTCTGTCTGAAGAAAAATATTTTGAAGGAAATCGATAAAAAATAATTCTACGAATATTATATACAAATAAACAAAAAAAAAATATATATATATAATAATATAACAATTATAAAATAGATGTCAATATTATATATAATAATATATTTAATTTAAATTATATTTTATATATGAATTAATGATTAAGTTAAAATTATAAATTTAAGAAATTTAATTTGATTTAACATATGAAAAATATATAATGTGTATACTATACACATACACACAAATATATATATATATATATATATACATATATTTATTTATTTATATATTTTTAAAAAATAACAAAATAATAAAATTTAGATAATAAATAAAATTAGAAAAATCATTAGAGTATCGTTCGTATGTCATATTCATTTACATTATGCAAGAATTAATTTTTATCGGATATAATACAGGGTGATTCTAAAATTTTTGATAAAAATGACTTCGAAGATCACTTTTATTTTCTCTCTTTTCTTTTTTTTTTTTTCGGAAACTTTTTAGGCTTTCGCTGTTTTAGGATATTAAAAAGAAAAAGAGAGAAAAAGAAAGGAAAAAAAAGAAGAAGAAGAAGAAAGAAAAATGGCAAGAAAAAGTCTGGAAAAAGTGTAAAATTAATCTTTAAAATCACTTAAGAAGTTTTACGAAACAATCCCTCGACCACCACCCCCTCACCCATTTCTACTCACCCACATTTCCATCCCCAAATATTTTCACACTTATCTATCTTATTTATTGTCTATATTATTTGTCAGTATAGATATTTTTGTTTCATTGAATTGATAATAATACTAATACGTAAGTACTACGTAACTACTTACGTAGTTTCTATAATGTGATATCAAAACGATCGATTGATTCGTTAATTAACAATTTCACGTGTTAATTACGATTAGTATGATATATATATATATAACATATCATTGCTATACATGTTATGTTACAAAAATATATATTGAATAATGATAATAATAATAATATCACTTACGTATATTAATTCAACGATCGATCATTTCTTTAAATCAAATCGTTCACTAATTAATCATTGTCTTTAGATTTTTTTAACATTCCTTTTTTTTTTTTTTTTTTTTTTTTTTTTTTCCTTAAGAAAAAAATCATTAGACGCGTTAGAAAACTTAAGAGGAACAAAAATTGCTTTTTATTTGTTAACAAGGGGATTGCAAAAAAAGAAAAAAACAAAGAAAAGAGGAAAAAAAGGAAAAAAAAAAATAGAAATGAAAAATTAAAACGATTAAAACGAATATTCATGGATAATAAAAATTTTAATATAAGATTATCACAGTTGGTAAAATAGAATAATAATTGGATAACATTTTTAATTTTAATTCTTAAAATTTCTAATTCTTTTTCTTTTCTTTTTTTCTTTTTTTTTTTGTTTGTTCGTTTGAGTTAATCCTCGATATAATCACAATTTTAACAGTTGTAATAGAAATAATAAATTACGGTCACACTTAATTTCTAAGATTATCGATATTCTGAAAATAATATTAATGTAAAAAAAAAGAAGAAGAAAAAGAAAAAAGAAAAAAAAATCTTGCAACAAGAATAACAGATTAAAATTATGATTCATTTCTAATCATTCACCAGGTCACATTGATGATCTAAAGAGAACATTTATATATATATATATATATATAAAAATTATAACAAAAGAATAAAAGTATAGAAACAGAGTAGTATTTTATTTCTAAACATTCATTGTGTTATCACTGAGTTGAAGATAACACACACACATATACATATATATATATATATTTAAATAATAATAAAAAAAAACAGAATAGAAATGTATTACATAAAAATATATAAGAGGAATAAAAATAGTTACTTGCACGCGCGATAAGTTAGACTAACTAGGCATACTTTTAGATCATTGGACAATTAGCGACATTGACCATCGTCGTCATTGTTGTTATTGTCTTCATAGTCGTTATCTGGGCACGACTGATATTCATTAGCCGATTAGACTTACTCGTTTATTCGGCTACAATTACGTTAACGCACTTTTGAAAATGACTGGACATCATGGACATCTTTAAAATCCTCCAATTATTATTATTATTATTATTATTATTATTATTATTATTATTATTATTATTATTATTATTATCATTATTATTATTATTATTATTATTAATATATTTTATTTTTCTTTTTATATTTTTTGTTTATTCTTTGCAGGACAAACCAGTACATTTAAAAACAAAAAAAAAAAGAAAGAAAATAAATAAGAAAAGACATGATATCTATGTATCATTATTATTTCTATGAAATTCTTTCTACAAAAAAAAAAAAAAAAAAAAAACGAAAAGAAGAAAAAAATATTCGACGATAACAATTATTTGAACGAAAATTTAATGAAATTTAATTTTATAAAAAGAGAATATTATATATGTATATAATATTTATTTACTTATAATCAAATTAAAAAGCGAATCATTGTATACGATAAACAATATATATTTGGATTAACGAAACAGGAAATCAAGTTTCTACTCGTTCAAGTTTCGCTAATTAATATTATTGAAGTTGGTTCTATATTGTGGTGCTGACATAATCTATGAAACAGTAATGTATAAACGACATCGATACATACCTGTCGGATAATTTAAATCAATTTTTCCCCATTAAGAGAACGATGATTATTAACAAAGATTAATCAAATGCGAGCGAGAGAGAGAGAGAGAGAGAGAGAGAGAGAGAGAGAGAGAGAGAGAGAGAGAGAGAAAGAGAGAGAGAGAGAGATTCAATTAATTTCTTTTTCGATACGATCTTCGTTTTTTTTTTTTTTATATAAAGAAATATAAAAGAAATTACTTTTGAAAAATTAACCAATCGAAATGGACAAGTTCGACTGGTCTTATTTCATACGATATATCGCCGGGACTCTTTCGAATTATCTGTGAAATGTTCCAAAAAAAAAAAAAAAAGGAAAAAGGAAATGGACGCAACAATATAATCTTTATTTCATCTTATTACAGAATTTCAAAATGGCCGCTATTTATTTTGAGTCAATATTTCGAAACATTTTTAAAACGATATTTTAAATTAATTGTCACGTATTGGATCGATGATTAATAGAAAAGGAACAGAAAAAGAAAAAAAAAAAAAAAAGAAAAAATAAAACAACTGTCAATATTTTGACGAAAATACTTGTGAATATAAACAATTTTTAAAATGGACAGTCAATATTTATAATATAATAAATCCAAACTTTATCAACCCACTATATTGTTCATAATTGATCGTTTCTATTACGTACTGATATTTTATGTTATAAAAAAAAAAAAATATTAATCAAAATATTCATATATAACGATTATTTATTATTTTTTTTTTACCGAAATACTTATCGTTAATTAATAAAACATATTTATTCATCGAATAAATGGAAACATTTCAAAATAAATATGAAGAACATATATCATCGTAATTTTCAATGATGCTCAAGGAATGATAAGGAATTATATGAATTAGGTCGATCAATGAAGGAAAGAAAGGAAAAACAAAAAAAAAAAGAAAAAAAAAAGAAAAAAATAAATAAAAAAAGAAATACAAAGCAAAACGAAAGAACTAAACTAAACAAAAAAAAAAATAGTAAATAAACAAACAAAACTAATTTATAAAATTTTCTATGGTCAAATTAGTACAATGGAATTATTCATTAGTAAATGTTCGATATTCGTGGCATCAGGGATACGGAATTGCGAAAGATTTTGTTCGAGGTTCTTCAAATTTTTCGTTCGATATTTCGTTCGTTCGTTCGTTCGTTCGTTCGTTCGATTTAGTTCGTTCGACGAAGAGAGACTCTTGATAGTAAATTCTTGGGGATCGAAAAAAAAAACAAATGTATAGGATTTTCCTATGGTCACTGAGTCCGATATGGAATTATTTATTAGTAATTGTATTAGTGGCGTCAAAATCGGATTGCAGAGGATCTTGTTTGGTGTTATCAAATTTTTTCCTGCCATATACGAGTTAAAGTTAAATACGAAAAAGATTTCAATGGGAAATTTTTGGGGTAATAAAAAAAAAAAAAAAAAAAAAAAAGAAAAGAAAAGAAAGAAAATAAAATAAAATAAAAGAAGAGAGCGAGAGAGAGAGAGAGAGAGAGAGAGAGAGAGAGAGAGAGATAAATAAATATAAAAAAGAAAAAAAAAGAAAAAAAAAACGAACGAACGAACGAACGAATAAATTTTATACGATTTTTTGTCGGGTCAAATCGATACGACGGAATTATTCATTAAAATTCTTAAAGGGGTAAACAAGAAAAAGGGAAGAAAATGTGAAAAAGATAGAGAGGAAGAAAGAAAGGAAAAAAAAAAAATAAATAAACAAATGAAAATAAAAAGAGAAGCAAAACAAACAAATTTATATGGGTTTTTATTATGATCATGCAATATTCATTCATTAATATGTTAATGGGAGTCAGAATATGCGAATATGCGAATATGCGAAAGATCCTGATCGATCACATCGATCACATCGATATTGTACGATCCCTCCCTCTAAATCCTCAACGAAGAAGGAGGCCAGTATGATCATAGCCCATTGTTTGTGTATGTATGTATAATATCTGGTTCAAGGTCAAACGTTTCTGTTAAATTTCTCAGGCTCTCGTCATGACTGTCAATGGTTTTTTTTCTTTCTTTTTTTTTTTTTCTCTTGAAACTCGCATCTGCAAGTGACTCATCATCGTCTAAAATGTCCCGTAAAAAAAAAAAAAAGAAAAAAAAAAGAAGAAGAAAAAAGAAAACACTCATCACCGTTACACAAGTTGCACGTATTTTTACGTATTATTGCTACCGACATTTTTTTCCCTCCCTCTCTTCCCCATCAAATTGTGTCGGTCGTGCTTCTTTTTCGATGGAACGGCGGGGCGGAGCGGGGTGGGGGGGATTGACGGGGGGAATATTTTTGGATGAGAAAAATCGTACTATATCCATTAAAATCGAACTTTTACGCACTTTATCAAAACTAGCATATAATCTTCTTCTTATTTGAAGAATCATGCAAAAAAATCGATCTAAACTTGTTAAAAGAAAATATTCTTTAGAAGTTGTTGTCAAATTCGATGACAATTGGAACGTAAAGCCATGTAACTCGGTCGAGTTTTATTTCCTCATAAAGAAAAAGAAAAAAAAAACAAAAAAAAAAAAAAGAAAGAGAAAGAGAAAGTAATGAAAATGAACAGAAGGTGAAACGAAAAATGAAAAATGAGAAAAACAATATTAGAGTTACGAGTGTCAAAAACATCGAAATCCAACGAAATCTAAATCAAATAAAATAGTTCGTATAGGTTTTTTTTTTTTTTTTTTTTTTTTTTTTTTTTTTTTTTTTTTTTTTTTTGTGGATTTATTTATAGGATTTATTTATTGGGTCCGCGCTGATAGGCGATTTTTTTATTTTTTAGACGAAAAAAAAAAATAAAGGAAAAAAAAGGAGTGAAAAAAATACGAAAATAATAAAAAAAGATTTTTTTTTTACGACGGTATTTGAATTAGTATTTTATAGTACACCTATTGAAAGTACCCTTCAATATGTTTGAAAGGTACTCTCGTTTATTTTTTTTTTTTTGTTTTTTTTTTCTGTTTTTTTTTTTAAATAAAACAGCTTCGTTATTTTTGAAACTTAATTAATCAACGTAATAGCTCGAAGATATGTTAATTTAATTATTTGTAAACGTCTTACGGTACTCTCTCTCTCTCTTTCTCATTTTCTCTTTTTATCTTTCTCTCTCTTTCTCTCTCTCTTTCTCATTTTCTCTTTTTATCTTTCTCTCTCTCTCTCTCTCTCTCTCTTTCTTTCTTTCTGTATCTTTCTCTTTATCTTTCTCTTTCTCTCTTTTTCTCGATAAATGTCAATAATATTCTCGTCGATCAATTCAATTTTAGAATGTATATTTAATTAGATATCGTTAACGAACGATTGAGTCAAGGTGCAAAGGACCCAATTGAATTTAGTACGATGCTGAACGTTTAAAAGGTAAAATGAGAAATTATAAGGAAATAGGAAAATTCTCTCTCTCTCTCTCTCTCTCTCTCTCTTTCACTCGCTCGCTCTCTCATTCGCTCTCTCTTTTAAAAAGAGAAGAAGTTCTATTTACAAAAGGAAATATATTTTTTATAATTTTTTTTTTTATTTTAAACTCATTACTGTTGGATATACATTTTTTCATTGTAATTTTATTATTTAATATATAGAATTAATATGGCGGATTTGGACCGATTGGGAATGCTTGAATTATTTTCAAAATTTTATTAACATGTACGAGAACTTGACTGTTAAAATTGTACTTTTTTTTTCTTTTTTGGTTTATTCGTTTCTTTTTTGGTTTATTTCTTTTTCCTTTTTTTTTTCTTTTTTTCTTTTTTTTTTTTTTTAACGCGAGAAAAGAAGAAGCACTCTGTTTTTGTTCTTTTTTTGTTCTGTTATGTTTCGTTTCGTACGAATGTTTTTTTATTAATATATTTGTAAAATTTATTTTTTCCAGAAAATCCAACTGGTACAACGAACGACGAGAGCGGAGTTGAACAGCTTCAAATACTTCGTGACAAATATGAAGGAAAATTGACCACTTCTCTTTACACGGGAACGCTCTTTGTAGCCTCGGTAGCTTCGATATTAGCACTTGGTGCCATTTGTTTGACGAACTATCATCAGGTCGGTCCTTTATAATTTTTTAATTTTTATTCGAACCAACACTCACATCGTATTAAAATATAATGATCCAGATACATATACACAGATATATATAACAATATGACATATATATATATATGTGCGTATGTTTGTGTAGAAGAAATATTTGATTCTAATTTTTTTTATTATTATTATTAAAAAGAATTATTTATTAAAAATCATATTGAATATTTCCATTAACAATTTGCTATTTCTATAATTGACAAATTAAAAATATTGTTCTTTTTTTATTTCTATTTATATCCAACTTATTATTATAATATATTTTTTTTTATTTTATTTTATTATTATCAATTTATTATTTTTATTAAAAGTCGCATTATCTTTCCATTAATCAAATTAATACATTCAAATTGATACAACGTAACGAGGAATAAAGAAAAGAAAATCTCTTTTGTCATTTCTTTTTATTTGATTTTATTCTATTTTATTTTATTTTCTTTTTTTTTTTTCAATTACGCGTAACAATAATTCGCATGTTAACGATATTAAAATTATTATATGTCGGTAATAAACAATTGAAATTATTTTTATCATTGAACCAATCTCAGGACGGATGTTTAAATATTGTTTGTTTTTTTTTTATTACTTTTTTTTTTCCGATTTGATTTTAATTCTTCGAAATTTATGTCTTAGGCATTTCTCACGATTCGGCGTTAAACTAAACTCCCATCGTAATCGATAATTAATCTTTGTCGAAACTAACGAACACACCTAAGGATCGAATATTTAGGATAGTAAACTCTGTTAACACGTTCACGGTTCTCTAATAACAAACGTGGACCATGTGAACGATCGATGGCATAGTTTCGATATATAGAACCAACGAAACACACGTGAAGTGAATTTCTAATAGAATTCTCTAAACAGTCGTACGATTCTTTTTTCTTTTTCTCTTTTTTTTTTTCAAAAACCGTCGGTATGTTGATTGCAAAGAGAGAGAGAGAGAGAGAGAGAGAGAGAGGTGTTAAAAAGAAAAACAAGAAAAAAAAAACAAATACCTAGAAAATTAAAAAAAAAAAGAAAAAAAAAATAGAAATCACTATTGACTTTGTCGATGAAAAATAAAGATCTTCATCGTATATTCGAAATAAAAATAAAAATAAACATAATAACAAAAAAAGAAAAAAATAAATTTGTTATGAATACGCTGAAATAAAAAATATATCATCTTTTTTTAATACAAGTAGAAATATTTATATTATTGTTTAAGTGTATAACATTTTAAGTGTATAAACATTTAAAACGTTATAAATTTTTTATTACAATTAATACAAACTATTTGATAATCTTCGTCGTCGTACATTTGAATTAAAATTTGTATTTATTTTCATTTAAAATAATACCCAAAGTATTATGCTCGTTGAAAATATAAATATATAATTTTAAGCTTTCGTGAAATAAAATTTGCATTTAACCAAAGAACGATCGAGCAATTCATATTACGTCAGATGTAAACAAGACGCTCGTTGCAACCACACTGATTCTCACATGAAAATCCTTCTTTTTCTTTTTTTTTTTCTACTTTTTCTCCCTTTTTCTCTTCTTCTTCTTCTTTTTTTTTTCTTTTCTTTTCTTTTTTCTTTTTTATTTTTTTATTTTTTATTTTTTTTTATTTGCAAACGGCTCTTTCAACTCGCAACGTTGCAGTCTTTTCAAGTTAATATCAGCAACTCTATAGATACATATTATACATATATATATATATATGTAGTATGTATGTATAGAGCGGTCGACTATCGTTAAACAATACTCTAGTTTTGTCTTTTATATTATCCGCCATCATTTTCAAACGGAACACATTGTCAAAGGAACTGCTTACGATATTTTATTGTGAAAAAAAAAAAAGGAAAAGGAACACAAAAAAGAAAATAAAATAAAATAAAATGGGCGAAATGCATACTCTCTTCTATATCGTTTAATTCTTTGTTTCTTAAAAACAAATAAAAAAAAAAATAAAAAAAAAAATAGTCAATCTACATATATCATATATTTGACAACATATACGAGTTTATATGTATGTGTTATTTACTTTTTTCTTTTTTTTCTTTTTTTTTTTTTTTTTTTTAATTTTTATAAATTACAAGTTTTATTAGAAAAGTTTAAAAAGTCTAACATAATCTAATCTCTATATTTAAATAATAAGATATGATAATAATTTAATTAAATTTGCCATAGTTTAATTATAATAAAAGTTAATAATAATATTAAATTAATTAATTAATAATTTTTTATTTATAATCAATAAATTATTATTTTAATTATTTAATTCATTTTATTCGTATTATGTATTTAATATAATTGATAAATCGTATGATAAGCTTTTTTAAAAAGATTACAAAACGTAACGAATACTTTTGTAAGATAATGAATTACTATTAATTATTTTATATATTAAATTGTTATTAATTATTTTAATTTAACATTTATTTTTATATAACAAATTGCAAGGAAGCATTAATCCAATTCTCATCTTTTTAAATAATAATTTATCAGCTTATTCTATTTTACTTTTCTATAAATAATAAATGAAAAATCTAATCTTATACTTTTGTTCAATAAAAAATATATCAAACTATACTAATCTCTAGTTTTAATTAATAAATTACAGTTAGAAAGAAAGCCGATCAATCATCTCTTTATGTTCTTTCATTCTTTCTTTCTTTCGTTTTTTTTTTTTTTTATCTTCTTTTTCTTCTTTCCTTTTATAATTTTTACGTAAAAAATGAAAATAAGTTATCCACCGTACTTCAGAATTCTTTATTATTCCACAATTCTTTGTTAATATAACGCACGTTACAGAAAATTAGCAATTTAAATTTACAACCCTATTGTTACCATTCCACCCACTGTGTGTGAACCCTTATCAAGACGAAATCGGTCAGTTGCCATGGGATTTATTACCCTTTCAAAACTTCATTCTAGAAACCATAATCGTTCCTCATCAAGCTCGTTAATGGTTTAACATGTTCGTTTTCTTATTTATATATTTCCATTTATATAATCTCAAAATAATTGAACAGAATCAATTTATTCGTATAATTTCAATACTTAATGGTCGATATTGAAATGAATTATTGTGTCGTTGATTACGGTGCGATGTAATAATTGAGTTACATACATACTCGTATATGCATATATATATATATATATATATATATATATATATTATAATATAATAATTATATCAGTTCTAAGTAAAAATTAAAAAAATGGCGATTTTTATCAATTTATAATTAATAATTAAAAACAGTTGAAAATCTTTTATTTGTTATTAATTAAAACTTTATATTAAATTTTCAATCTAATCTATCTTTATGTACATATATATGTCTATGTATATCGTATACAAGGTGATTCAATAATAATAATCATTAAAAAATTATAATTATTATAAAGTTATGTTGGTAATAAAACATTGTTAATATTATACACATGTTATATATATATATACGGGGTGACTCGATAATTATATCGGTTTAAAGTTAAAATGAAAGAAGAAGAAAAATGTCGACTTTTTTATTAATTTACATTACTAATCAAACACGATTTATGTTTATGGGTGTATTATTATTCGTACAATTAAAATTTTATTATAGATTTTTGATAGAATTTGCTGATTTTGAAAAGAATTGTATCGTGGATGTTCCTTTGAAAGATATATACACATAAACCGTATGTTAATACGAACCAATCGATTTGCAGTTGATCGTAATGTGGAAATGATGAAAATGTCGGATCGTTTATTAATATTCGATGTAATGCGCGAAGAGACACGTTTGAAAGCTTTATCGCGACGTACATTCTTTTATTCCATAAAACAATATGTTTGAAAATGAATACGAAATGATAGAGGGGAACAAAAAAAAAAAAAGAAAAGGAAAAAGAAGACCAAAAAAAAAATGCATCAGAATTAATATCATTTTTTATTTTATAATTTATTTTCACAAAGC